>NC_053489.1:639297226-639597226 GCF_905171775.1 Rana temporaria
ACCCCGCACACTACTCCCCGTCCCCCGCACCCCGCACACTACTCCCCGTCCCCCGTTAAGGCTCAGGGAACGGGGCGAGTCTACGCTATTAGCGTAGACCTAGCGTTGGCTACGTTAGTAGCGTAAACCTCATGCACAGGTTTACGCTACTAACGTAGCCTACGCTAGGTCTACTGGGCTGGTGTTGTAAATACTGCGCATGCGCAGGTTTACGCTACTAACGTATCCAACGCTAGGTCTACTCTAATAGCGTAGACTCGCCCCGTTCCCTGAGCCTTAACGGGGGACGGGGAGTAGAGCGGGCGCGGGGTGTACTTAATCGGGGAGCGGGAGGCACGCTGCTGACAGTGCTATCTGGCTATCACAGGGAGAGGAGATCCTCTCCCTATGATAGCCTAGCTGTGACTGATGTTTTGTCACGTGACATGAGTGAGCCAATAGGATGAGATGGAGGCGGACCATCTCATTCCATGGCAAATCTCATTTCATGGCAATGCAGCGGCAATCAGCGATGTCGCTGCTGCCCACATCACAGCCTGTCAAGTCTTAGGCCTCGTACACACGGCCGAGTTTCTCGGCAAAAACCAGCAAGAAGCTTGCTGGGTTTTTTTTTTTTTGCCGAGGAAACCGGTCGTGTGTACACTTTTCAATGAGGAAACCGCCGAGGATCTCGTCGGGCCAAAAAGAAAGCATGTCTTCTTTTTCCCCGACGGCAATGGGAAAAGTTGGCTCGCCAAGATCCTCGGCGGCTTCACAAGAAACTCTACGAGCAAAACGATGTGTTTCGCCCGTCGAGTTCCTCGGCCGTGTGTACGAGGCCTCACTCTCCAGGTCCCGGCTACTACTGGGTGGGGAGCGGAGGAAGATCACTCTGCCAGGGAAGGCAAGGAGATGAGCAGGCAGGCGGCTGGCCGAAACATGCGACCGCAGCTGAACGGGCATATACCCGAAACTGAAGAAATATTCCCTCCGCTCCGACCAGCACATGATCATCAGAAAGGGGCACAGATAATGGAAAAAAATACACCCCCCTAAGCTAGTAGGAGCAGCGGAGTGGGAGTGTGTAATTCAGAATACAATTTTTTTTATTCTGCACTGACTGTCTTTGAAATTGCCCCAGCCCCTGTTCAAATCCAATCTGGGGACAAAATCGGGGACAGACTTGGTCCCGGGACAGTGTCCTCAATCCGGGGACTGTCCCCTGAAACTGGGGATGTATGGTCACCCTAACCTACAGGGCTGCCATAAATGAGGTCTGTAACAATATAGTGCCAAGTGCCATACTGTCACAGGCCCGGATTCAGATACAATTGTGTATCTATCCGCGGGCGTAACGTATCTCAGATACGTTACGCCGCCGTAACTTAGGGCGCAAGTTCCATATTCATAAAAAACTTGCGCCCTAAGTTATGGCGGCGTAACGTATGTGGTCCGGCGTAAGCCCGCCTAATTCAAATGTGGATGATGTGGGCGTGTTTTATTGAAATTTATTGTGACCCCGCGTATTTGACGTTTTTTACGAATGGCGCATGCGTCGTTCGTGAACGTTTCCAAGTGCGCATGCTCCAAATTACGCCGCAAACTGTCAATGCTTTTGACGTGAACGTAACTTACGTACAGCCGTATTCGCGAACGACTTACGTAAACGACGTAAAATACGACGCTGTTCGGTCGTTTCCGACATCCATACTTAACATGACTTACCCCTGCTTTATGAGGGGTAACTTTACGCCGGAAAAAGCGTTACGCAAACAACGTAAAAAAATGCGCCGGGCGGACGTACGTTTCTGAATCGGCGTATCTACCTAATTTACATATTCCTTGCGTAAATCGACGGAAGCGCCACCTACCGGCCAGCGTAAATATGCAACTAAGATACGACGGCGTAAGAGACTTACGCCAGTCGGATCTTAGCCACATTCCGGCGTATCTTGTTGTCTGAATACAGAAAAAAGATACGCCGGCGCAGATTAGAATTTACGCGACATATCAATAGATACGCCAACGTAAATTCTTTCTGAATCTACCCCACAGTCTCTAAATACCAACCTAATTGTTATCTTTGTTCTTCTCAAGACCTCCTACTCTCTAGCTCTCTCATCATCTGTTCCCATGCTCGTCTCCAGGACTTTTCGAGAGCCTCTTCAAGCCTATGGAACTCCTTACCCCAATCTGTCCATCCATCTCCTTCTCTATTAGCTTTTAGAGGATCCCTGAAAACCCTCCTCTTCAGAGAAGCCTATCCTTCCCATACCTAACAACTGTATTTTCATTTAAGTCCATCTGATCATCCCCCACAGCTACTACCCATTGTTACACTTGACCCTCCTTTCTAGACTGTAAGCTCTAATGAACAGGGCCCTCTGAACCCTCCTGTATTGATTTGTATTGTGACTGTACTGTCCTCCCTGATGTAAAGCGCTGCACAAACTGTTGGCGCTATATAAACCCTCTATAATAATAATAATAATAATAGGGCGCTGTGTGATCTGGTTGAGCAGCAAGGTGTTTTTTCAAGTGTACAATATGCCAGGTCGAAATAAAAAAAATGCAATACACCTCTGTAGTACTTGCACATTTCCGCATGTTGTATCCCTTAACCACTTAAGGACCGGACCAATATGCTGCTACATGACCCAAGGGGTTTTTACAATTCGGCACTGCGTCGCTTTAACAGACAATTGCGCGGTCGTGCGACGTGGCTCCCAAACAAAATTGGCGTCCTTTTTTCCCCACAAATAGAGCTTTCTTTTGGTGGTATTTGATCACCTCTGCGGTTTTTATTTTTTGCGCTATGAACAAAAATAGAGCGACAATTTTGAAAAAAATGCAATATTTTTAACTTTTTGCTATAATAAATATCCCCCAAAAACATATATAACATTTTTTTTCCTCAGTTTAGGCCGATACGTATTCTTCTACCTATTTTTGGTAAAAAAAATCACAATAAGCGTTTATCGATTGGTTTGCGCAAAATTTATAGCGTTTACAAAATAGGGGATAGTTTTATTGCATTTTTATTAATTATTATTTTTTTACTACTAATGGCGGCGATCAGCGATTTTTTTCGTGACTGCGACATTATGGCGGACACTTCGGACAATTTTGACACATTTTTGGGACCATTGTCATTTTCACAGCAAAAAATGCATTTAAATTGCATTGTTTACTGTGAAAATGACAGTTGCAGTTTGGGAGTTAACCACAGGAGGCGCTGTAGGAGTTAGGGTTCACCTAGTGTGTGTTTACAACTGTAGGGGGGTGTGGCTGTAGGACTGACATCATCGATCGAGTCTCCCTATAAAAGGGATCACTCGATCGATGCAGCGCCACAGTGAAGCACAGGGAAGCCGTGTTTACATACGGCTCTCCCCGTTCTTCAGCTCCGGGGAGCGATCGCGACGGAGCGGCTATAAACGAATAGCCGCGCCGTCGTCCCGGATCGCTCCCCGCGGGAATCCGACCGCCGCATGTAGCGGGGGGGGGGGGGGTCCCGATCGGACCCCCGACCCACGTCTAGGCAGGGACGTACAGGTACGCCAATGTGCCTGTACGTGCCATTCTGCCGACGTATATATACATGCGGCGGTCGGGAAGTGGTTAAAAAGACCCTGCAAGTACAATAAAATACCTTGTTGGTTGAATTTAACATTGGTTCTGGGCATGGATTTCTGTACACACGATAGGACTTTGAACCATAGGACTTTTGTTGCCGAAAAGTTTGTCCGTTTGCAGAGAGAACTTTTGTCCGATGAAAACCGAAAAAGTTTGTCCGATGGAGCGTACACACGGTCGGATTTTTTGGAAAACTTGCTCATTTTGAAGGTTGTTGTCAAAAAGTCCTACCGTGTGTATGGGGCTATGGAGCAGGCTTCTGGAGTGAGCACGCACCAGTGCCCCCATAGCAGGCTTTTTGCTATTGGATTGGGGGCACTGGTCAAGGGGGAGAAGCAAGGAGGGACGACGGGGGACCTAAGAAGAGGAGTATTGGGGCTGCTCTGTGCAGTGGTTTTGACACATTTTTTTTTTTAAGCTGAACCTTGCCTTGAAAAAGTATTAGTAAAACATTTGGAAAACCATTTATCGTTTTCCTTAAACTTTACAATTATGTGCCACTTTGTGTTGGTCTATCACATAAAATCCCAATAAAATACATTTTTGATTGTAACATGACCAAATGTGGAAAATTTCTAGGGGTATGAATACTTTTTCAAGGCACTGTAATTCCACTTTAAAATAAAAAAAATTAGCACAAAAGACCTATCATAGAGTCAGCAGGATGTGTCCCTTGTGCTGATTCTTCTTCTGATCCCCTCCCCCACCACTGTAATCTTCCACAGAAGGGGCTGTCACAGGCTCCCATCAAGAGAGCCCGACTATGCCCTCCCTTTCCACCCAGCTGCTCCATTCATAGAAGTCATACTACAGCATCTATGAATGAAACAGGATCCATGAATGGAGGGAGGGGGCGGAGCTTTCAATCACCCATCCATTCTCCATCTATAGATCCTGTTTTATGAAAATGGAAACCTTTTACTTAAAAAATGCCATTACATGTTGTTGATGGGGGGGAAAGGGCCAACCAAGAAAGGCAAAATATATGCAGACATAACTTCAGCTTTATATACATACTGACCTGTGTTTACACCGGCATCTCCTTCTTCTTGTACCTAAAACAGAAAAAACAACAACATTACATCTCCTTAAAAAGATATTCATTACTAAAATATAGCATAACAAATAATGAAAAAGAATATACTGTAGGAGGATTTTACATTTATCAGGCAGTAGATTTCTGAAAATCTCCTGTAAATAGTAACATGTAGTAACGTTTAGTGGTTAGTGGACCTTTGGTGGACTTTACATTAGTGGGCCTTACATTGTACTTGGCCTTTTGGTGAAGACATTTGGAATGTATTTTGGAGAAGGGTCACAATATGTGCTTTATTAGTAAGGATTTTTTTGGCTTTCACTCCAGTAATTTTGCCCCCTAATTTTGCCCCCACTCCAGGCTCTCTCCTCCACACCAGGCTCTCCCTCCACTTCTGGCTCTCTCCTCCACTCCCGGCTCTCCCTCCACTTCTGGCTCTCCTCCACACCAGGCTCTCCCTCCACTTCTGGCTCTCCTCCACACCAGGCTCTCCCTCCACTTCTGGCTCTCCTCCACACCAGGCTCTCCCTCCACTTCTGGCTCTCCTCCACTCCCGGCTCTCCCTCCACTTCTGGCTCTCCTCCACTCCCGGCTCTCCCTCCACTTCTGGCTCTCCTCCACACCAGGCTCTCCCTCCACTTCTGGCTCTCCTCCACGCCAGGCTCTCCCTCCACTTCTGGCTCTCCTCCACTCCCGGCTCTCCCTCCACTTCTGGCTCTCCTCCACTCCCGGCTCTCCCTCCACTTCTGGCTCTCCTCCACACCAGGCTCTCCCTCCACTTCTGGCTCTCCTCCACGCCAGGCTCTTCCTCCACTTCTGGCTCTCCTCCACACCTGGCTCTCCTCCACTCCTGGCTCTCCCTCCACTCTTGGCTCTCACCTCCACTCCTGGCTCTCCCTGAACTCCTGGCTCTCTCTTCCACTTCTGGCTCTGTCCTGGACACTTCTCCATTCGGCAGTGCGGGCTGTGCTCTCTCTCCCCCTCTGGCTTCCTGTTAGTGCAGCTTCTGCATGTCTATAAACACTGCCTCCTGCTTGTTAATACAGTAGTGCTGCACTGTCAGAAAGAGGGGGGGGGGGAGAACACAGCCCACGCCACATCTTGGCTTTCTCCTCCTCTCCTTGCTGCTCCCATCACTGGGCTGACAGGAGTAGTGATGCTGTTGTCACTACTCTTGTCAGCCTTGTAACAGAAAAAAGCACCCACATGCCTACAGTAAACCATTAAGCCCAGGGCAGCTGCCCCTCCTGGCCAACCCTTGTCCCAGCCCTGTGACAGTGTCCTGTATATTACCCCTGGCTCAGATTCTCCCCAACACCTGTGTTTTTTGGATCTTTCATTGCAAAGGTGTCACATCCTACCAAACTATATATAATTGTTTAGTCATCCCATGGACCTCAGAAAGGCTGCAAACCCAAGAACTAACTTTCCAGCTACCCACATCCCCAGAGAAGCCAACTATCCAGGAGATTTCATAGATGGAGGGGATGCACAGAAACATTAAGCATTTCCCACCCTACCAATTGATATGGAATATTTCGAGCATTCCACATTACTGCCTGCAAACCCATCAAAACATATCAAGCTCAAATAGGCACCCGCATGCCCTAGGTCAGCTAGTTTCCCCCGTGGATACCACATTCTTACTGCTAGATTTACACTCTTGAAGCTCTTTTTTTACCCTAACCAAGTTTGTGTTTGCACTGCCACATCCTACAATATGTGTGTATGTGTGTGCATGCTGGGCTGTATACATCATACTTCTGACCCCTGCATTCTTTATGGTATATTATACAGCAGTTGCTAAGTAATGACTTCAAGGTAGACTGTGTGCAGGAAAACATATGTAATGGAAGAGTTTCATTTTTTAAATAATTGTACATGTCTATTAGACTTCCAGTTTTGTCACAGTAATTAAAGCATCATTTGTGGTAAAAGGACTGTGCTATACATTAGCATGTACACTGTGAGAATGCCCAAGTTATACCACTGTCACACCCATAATTTGCTGCTACGTGCCACCTAATGGTCCACTGGGTTATCTATGGCCTTGCTCTCCCACTGCTCAGTTCAGCCACTGGGAGTGATGAAAATACTTTTATGTTGGTGCTTGGCCAAGCTGTGTCACATATAGAGGTAGATAAAGAGGGAGTAACCGATATCCAATATCACAGACACACTAATTTGGGATCCTTTCTCATTCACCATCAGCAAACAGCAGCAGCCCTGAGGAAGGGGGAGTTCTTTCCCCCCAAAACGCATTGGCTTGATCACTTGTTGCTACACACAATAAACTACCACAAATCCTCCTCTTGACTTGCATTTCATTGAATATCGAGCACTCCCTCTTTAACTACCTCTACTAGTACACGCAGAAATGACCTCAAGGCCGTAACCAGAGGCAGCAGCCCAAGCCCCCAAAAAGGGCTTGCCACCTCCTTCCGTTTTAGTTGGGCAGATAGCATTGGAAGAGAACTCTTCCAAACCGCACCCACCATTACCTAAACATTGACCTACAACCGATTGAGTCAGTCCAGAGTGATCTCCAACCATATAAATGCTCTGTCACATGGTATATTCACAGGCTATCTTTAAAAGAGAGGTATGGACAAAGCTCTTTAGGGTCAAAGGAGTGCACTCATTTCTGCACTCCTGTGACCCAAAGTCAGACGAGAGCAGGCTAAAGCCTGCAGTAGGCTGACATCACAGAATTAGTCCAGGCTCCTGATAATAATGTCAGGATCCACCTAGATGCCTTGACCAGCAGCTGGCTCAGCCTCTGGCTAATGCTGTTGCCATATAGGTAGGTATGTGTGTTTATTTTTCGCTATCCCACACTTCTACTATAGGCCTGGTTCACACCTATGCAGGTTGCGGTTAATTAGCCAGATTCAGAAAGACTGGCTTAACTTTGAGGCGTCGTAGCGTATCGCATGTACGCTACGCCGCCGTAAGTCAGAGAGGCAAGTGTTGTATTCACAAAGCACTTGCCTCCTAAGTTACAGGGGCGTAGCGTAAATGGGCCGGCGTAAGCGCGCCTAATTCAAATGAGAAACAGGGGGGCGTGTTTTATGTTAATGACCCGACGTGATTGACGTTTTAAACGAACGCCATCCGTGGACGTATCCCAGTGTGCATGCGTCGGATAGAATGCCTAAGATACGTTAAACACTGCCTACTACGTGAACGTAACTTACAGCCCTATTCGCGTACGACTTACGCAAACGACGTAAAAAGATACGCTTGTTCCGACGTCCATACTTTGCATGGCCTGCGCCACCTAGAGACCAGCTTTATCTTTATGCCGGCGTACGTCTTCCGTAATCGGCGTAACTAATTGCGACGGGCGTACGTACGTTCGAGAATCGGCGTATCTAGCTCATTTGCATATTCGCAGCAGAAAATCTAAATTTGCACCCTAAGATACGACGGCGTAGGAGACTTACGCCGCTCGTAGCTTAGCCTAATTTAAGCGTATCTGGTTTCCAGAATACGCCTAAATTTACGACGGCGTAGATTTAGAGTTACGACGGCGTATCTACTGATACGCCGGCGTAACTCTACGTGAATCTAGCTAAATGTGTTTTCCAGGGTCCTTTTTGCATTTTTTCAAACGTGTCTTTGATGTGTTTCATGGTTTTGAGAGGTGTCTGTTGTCTTGCAGGAGAAACCAGCAAGAACACAGCATAAAAAATGCAAGCACTGCGTGTTTGATTAATTTCTGCTGCATTTCCATTGAAGTCAATGGAACCAAAAGCACAGCCTTCTGCAAGAACAAAGCCCCTAAGCCTTTTCAAAAACCACACTGGTGGAAAACACATAGGTGTGAACATGACCTATAGGAAACCATGTTAAATGGACTATAATGCATTTATGCAAAACGGAAAATGCCCTGAAAAATGCATAGGTGTGAGTCAGGGCCTTAAAGCATGTCTGTTTTGTGCATTCAAGGCCACCTTCTGCTCCTCTCTTCAGGTGCTGAGAGCGAGGAAAGGAATCGCCAAGTCATTTTAAATGGAGCTAAAAGAGGGCCTATTACCATTTTTATTATTTAATAAAAAGAAGTTAGGGCCAAATCCACAAAGATCCGGCGTAACGTAAATTTTTCCATTTAAGTTACACTGCCTTAAAATTTCTACCTAAGTGCCCGATCCACAAAGCACTTACCTAGAAATTTTGGGCTGTGTAACTTAAATTCCGCCGGCGCAAGGCGTTCCTATTTTCATGGGGGCGATTCCCATTTAAATTAGGCGCACTCCCGCGCCGGCCGTACTGCGCATGCTCGTGACGTCATTTTCCCGACGTGCATAGCGCGAAATTACGTTACGCCGAGCTTTGTGGATTGCGACGGGTCAATAAAGTTGCGTCGGGAAAAAAAAAGATACGGCGCGAAAAAAAAAATCTAAATTAAAAAAAATCGCGTCGCTGGACAGAAAGGTCTGTTTTTACAAGGTGTAAACAGTTTACACCTTGTAAAAGCAGCCCTAATTTTGCGTTTGCAAACTAAAACTTACGGAGAAAAAACGAAGCTGAAAAGCTTCGTGGATCTCCGTAAGTGCTAATTTGCATACCCGAGGCGGCATTTCGACACAAAATGCCCCCAGCGGCGGCTGCGGTACTGCATCCTAAGATCCGGCAGTGTAAGTCCCTTACACATGCCGGATCTTCTGCCTATCTATGAGAAACTGATTCTGTGGATCAGTTCCATAGTTAGGAACAGGGATACGACGGCGTAACAGCAGTTACGCCATCGTATCCCTTTTGTGGATTTGGCCCTTAATTTCTAGCCAGGATACACTTTTTTAAATAGTCTGGAATGGTTAGAATTATTGTCCAGTTTTATTGATTTCTGTGTCCCTTCTGGGGAAATTACCCCTTCCATTTATCCTTGTAGCCATTGTCACTGCCAAAGAAAGTAAGAGCCGGTTCACACTGGGGCGACTTGGGCTCCGACTTGAAGTCGCCTCAAGTCGCGCTGTCGAGAAAAACAATGCAAGTGAATGGGAGCGGTTTTAATACACACGACTCGAGTCGCTCCGACTTCAAAAGAAGTTCCTGTACTACTTCAATCCGACTTGTAGGCGATTTGTACCCATTGATTTCAATGGAAGTCGCCTCCAAGTCTGATCCAAGTCTGATCACTGTCTTAACTGAAGCCACTTTCCAGGAAGATGACATACATTTCTCAGGCAAACCTCTCCCTCCCCCTCCCTCCCCCTCCCTCCCCTAGAACTGATTGTTGATTGGCCACTGGAAAGTCTCCTGTCCTTGAGACGACTTCAAGTCATGTTGTAAATCGCCCCAGATCGCCCTGTGGTTCATGTTCAAGTCGTGTCGGAGTCGCCTCTGAAAGTCGCACTGGAAGTCGTGTCGCCCTAGTGTGAACCAACTCTGATGGTAAATCCAACACTGGGAAATTCAATATTATACAGTTGTTCACAGAACAGAAAGTGAGGAGAAATCTTCCTACCTGTTAACAGTATTTATCCTCACTATGGAGAGAGTTTTGCCGCGTACACATGATCAGATTTTTCTGTCGGGAAAACCTTGGATGGTTTTTCCGACGGAATTCCGCTCAAGCTTGGCTTGCATACACACGGTCACACAAAAGTTCTCTGAACTCTCAACCGTCAAGAACGCGGTGACGCACAACACTACAATGAGCCGAGAAAATTAAGTTCAATGCTTCCGAGCATGCGTTGAATTGTTTCCGAGCATGCGTCGGAATTTTGCGCATCTGAATTGCTACAGACGATCGGAATTTCTGACCGGAATTATTTTTTTCTGAAATTCCGAAAAATAGTGAACCTGCTTTCAATGTTTTGCTAGTGGAAATTCCACCAGCAAAAGTCCAATGGAGCATACACACGGTCGGAATTTCGGACCAAAAGCTCTCATCTGACTTTTGCCGGTGGAATTTCCGACCGTGTGTACGCGGCATAACTCCAAAATCGAACATACAGTATATGACAGCTTACCTTTGAGGGGGTGGTTGAGTTAGTTGTATTTTTTAAAATGTTTTCCCTTTATTGTCACCTGGTAATGCTGTGATCAACTCACTTCCAGTTCCTGGGTGACTACGCTGACTCCTCTTACTTCTATCCAGGCAGCTGTTGTTGCCACCCTGGCTAGACTGCAAATGTGTCTTCCTTTCTTCATCTCTATTACACATGAGTAGGTTACAGACGAAAGATAGAATTGCTTTTATCTGTGAGCGCAACTCAGTTTGGATTGAGGTGACGAGGACACCCCATTTCTGGCACGATTAACATGTATATCCAGTACTTGCTGAAAATGTTCTTAGCCCCAAAAAAAAAAGAAGAATGCAGCCACCCCATCTAACAACTGGTAAGCTGCAATATATTAGTTACATTGGGCCAGATCCACAACCAGCGGGCGCAACGTAACTTTTGTGATTTAAGTTACACCGCCGCAAATTGCCCAAGTTAGTGCCCGATCCACAAAGCACTTACCTGGAAATTTGCGGCGGTGTATCCTAAATCAGTCCGGCGCAAGGCGGGCCAATTCAAATGGGACGAGTCCCATTTAAATTAGGCGCGCTCCCGCGCCGGACGTACTGCGCATGCTCCCGACGCTATTTTCCCGACGTGCTTTGCGTTACGTTACGTTGCGCCGAGTTTTGTGAATCGCGACGTGTAAAAAAGAGATGCGGCGAAAAAAATAAAAATTGACAGCGACGCGGGAAAGACGGGTATACTTTTACATGGTGTACTAACTTTACACTTTGTAAAAGCAGCCCTATCTTTGCGACAGCAAACTAACACTTACGGCGACTTCACGAAGGGAAAAACCTTCGTGGATCTCCGTAAGTGCTAATTTGCATACCCGACGCTGGTTTACGACGAGAAATGCCCCCAGCGGCGGCCGCGGTATTGCATCCTAAGATCCAACAGTGTAAAACAATTACACCTGTCGGATCTTAGGGATATCTATGCGTAACTGATTCTATGAATCAGCCGCATAGATAGAAACAGGGAATCGACGGCGTATCAGCAGATACGCCGGCGTATCCCTTTTGTGGATCTGGCCCATAGTTACATAGTAGGTAAAGTTGAATAAAAACGCCAGTCTATCCAGTTCAACCTATGGTGTGTGTGTGTGAGTTTACGTCAATAGAACCCTCTACGCAGTTTAAGGTTAAACTGCTTCTCTTCCAGTTTCAATTAATGGCCGCATGTTTTTTTAAACTCCCTCCTGCTGAAAAAAAAAATTCCCCCATGCTAGGGTCACCAGTATGGTATTTGTATATCACTATCATATCCCCTCTCAAGTGTCTCTTCTCCAGAGAGAATACGTTTAATGCTTGCAGTCTTTCCCCATAATTGAGGTCCTCCAGACAGTTCCTTTATTAGCTGTGTTGCCCTTCTCTGGACACTCTCCAGTTTCAGCACATCCTTCTTCAGGACTGGTTCCCAGAACTGGACGGCATACTCAAGATGCAGCTGGACCAGAGCCTTGTAGAGCGGGAGAATTATCGTTTTATTGCTGGAGTGAATCCCCTTTTTAATACATGCCAATATTCACTTGGCCTTGCTTGCAGCAGCTTGGCATTGCATGTCATTGCTGAGCCTGTCATCTACTAGGACCCCCAGATCTTTTCCGATCCTGGATTCTCCCAGAGATTCTCCCCCTAGCGAGTAACTTGCATTTGCATTGTATTTTTGGCACCCAAATATACTTTACATTTTTCAACATTAATAGCTAGATTCAGAAAGAGTTAGGCCGGCGTATCAGTAGATACGCCGACCTAACTCGGAATCTGCGCCGTCCTAAGTTTAAGTGTATTCTCAAACTGAGATACACTTAAACTTATCTAGGATACGACAGCTTGCGCCGTCGTATCTTAGGGTGCAATATTTAGGCTGGCCGCTAGGTGGCGCTTCCATTGAGTTCGGCGTAGAATATGTAAATCACTAGATACGCCTATTCACGAACGTACGTGCGCCCGTCGCAGTAAAGATACGCCGTTTACGTAAGGCATTTTCAGGCGTAAAGTTATTCCATCAAATAGCTGGACTAGTCAATGTTAAGTATGGCCGTCGTTCCTGTGTCGAAATTTGAAAATTTTACGTTGTTTGCGTAAGTCGTCCGTGAATAGGGCTGGACGTAATTTACGTCCACGTCGAAACCAATACGTCCTTGCGGCGTACTTTGGCGCAATGCACACTGGGATATGTACACGGACAGCGCATGCGCCATTTGTAAAAAACTTCAATCACATCGGGTCACGAGTAATTAACATAAAACACGCCCCCCATCCTCATTTGAATTATGCGCGCTTACGCCGGCCACATTTACGCTACGCCGCCGTAAGTTAGGAGGCAAGTACTTTGTGAATACAGTACTTGCCTATCTAACTTACGGTGGCGTAGTGTATTTACTGAATTACTGAATCCAGCTATAAACCTCATTTGCCATGTAGTTGCCCATCTCGTTATTTTATCAAGGTCTTCTTTTGCTTTAGGGTTTAGTTAACACATAGCACTGGATTATCTATTTTACATTTTCTATCACGCCATAGTTCTATATTGTTGGGGATTGTCCACAGCATAATAGATTAAACTAAATAAAAGAACGTCAGTCAGCAAACTCAGATTATTTCAGGTGAATTTTGTCTGGCATTGATAAATCTGCAATGGAACTTGACATGTACAGACTGCCTCAGTACTTAAAGCGGAGTTCCGGCCATAATTTCACTTTTTAAATATAAATACCCCTGTAATACACAAGCTTAATGTATTCTAGTAAAGTTAGTCTGTAAACTAAGGTCCGTTTTGTTAGGTTGTTACAGCATTTAGACATTTTATAAAATAGAAATTGACTGGGGCCATCTTAAGTGTGGGCATCATGAAGCCAGACTGTATGACTTCCTGGATTTCAGCCTTGCAGATCTCGCACAAGCAGTGTAATAGGTTTCAGATCAGGTTTCAGCACTTGTACTGTCCACGTCACATGATTCTTCGAGACTGGGGAGTGCACAGACTCCTGGAAAGTTACACCCACTACATTCCCAGGAGTCTGTGCGGTGTAGGTTAGGAAGCTTAAGCACCTAGGTGAAGGAAGTGGGAAGATTAACTATTCTGCCTAGCAACAACACTTTGAAGGCATCTAAAAAAAATTCTTAAAGGACTAATGACATTTTTTTAAAACTACTGATGTAATGTTATATTTATGGGTGGAACTCCACTTTAATAATTCTCTGTGTTAGCTGTCATTTTAGGCCAAATGAGGCCCCTGTAGTGAAAAACTTTCAAATTGCCTGTATAGTAAGCAACATTTTACATTTCTAATGACTACTATTATAGCCTAGTTAGAATGAGCATCCTTCTCTACACTAGACTTGGTGTGTCGTACAACTCATTGGTAAGGTGAAGTGTGGGTATTTTCTTTACATGTTTTGAATCATCTGTTCTTTGTAGTCAGTATTTCATTTTCTCCAGGAAACAACCTTTCACAAACTGTTCAGAAGCACATATCTATGAAAGATCACATTATTAGTAGGTCCCATTACGGCTGAGTGCTGAATAAGTGAGAAATAAATCACCCACCTCGGGTCATTTTCTGTAGGTGTTCTACTTTGATTTTCACCCTAATAATTATGGGTCATAAGCCAAGCCAGGTAGCTAGCAATCATCTGTCACATTCAACTGGACTTGTAATACGTTAAAGACATTTTTCAGCTTATCCAAGCAGCTTCTTTAGTTTAAACCTCCCTGGTGGTATGATTCTTTCTGGTTTTAGGTGCTGAAAGCGGTACAATTATTTTGCATGGAAATTTGGCGTTTTATATTGTAGGCCTGTAATTCTGAGGCCTCGTACACACGACCGAGCTTATCGGCAAAAACCAGCAAGAAACTTGCTGGGTTTTTTTTGCCGAGGAAACCGGTCGTGTGTACATTTTTCGACGAGGAAACTGTCGAGGAACTCGACGAGCCAAAAAGAGAGCATGTTCTCTTTTTCCTCGACGGGAATGGAGAAAATTGGCACGTCGAGTTCCTCGACAGCCTAACAAGGAACTCGACGAGCAAAACAATGTGTTTCGCCCGCCGAGTTCCTCGGTCGTGTGTACGAGGCCTTAGGAATAACTCACTTAAATCTGTCCAAACAAGAGTCTAGTAGACATCCCGGGTATGATAAAGTTTGAAACACAAAATCATAAATTATAATATAATAAATAATTATAAAAATAATAATGTAAATAAATCAAAATCACTGAAATTTGCTCAGTTGCAGAATTGTCGCTGTCATTACTTTTATTGTTTGATGACGAATTTCCCCACAAATCGCTATCGCTCAATTCTGCAAGTGATTCTAATTTATTATCGCTGTTTTCTAGCTGGTCTAAAAGCACTTTTGATTTAAAGGGACACTTTTTGGTTGTTATGGACAATCTCCAGTTTCCAGGCAGAAAGAACAGTTTTTATTATATAAAAGTACATGCAGAACACTGGGCAGACCACTAGGGACAAGGGGGGTGTGTATTTATTTCATACAGTACTGTAATCTATAAGATTACAGTATACTGTATGTGTACTGTGTATTTACTTTTTTGAATTTGGCGCCGATCTCCGCCCCTGTGCGTCGTAACGTCGCAGGGAATGGAGCACTGTGTGAATCGAGTGAGGAAACAGCTCTATCACACAGTGGGGAGACATCGCAGGATCCAGGGACAAGATAACTCTGCCTGTGGATACTGCAAAGCGATCCCGAGTCTGGCTCAGGGATACCGCTAATGGTACTGGATTTCCACCCCGAGCCAGACTCGGGAATACCGCCAGGGAGGTTAATAAGTGCCAGGAACATAAAACAATTACCTTTCAATGTATAAAGAGAAATGCTGATCATTCAAAAACAGGATGGGAAGTTTGTAAAACCAGCTTGTGTTAATATTAAAATTCCAATCCACGACTTCCACGGAATCTGGGATGGGTGTCAATCCTTTGATTTACACCTACTCCAGACTTGGTTGGAAAAAGCTTTTTTCTTACCACTTGCCGACCGCTTCACGCATATATACTTCGGCAAAATGGCTTGGCTGGGCAAAACAACGTACCCGTTTGTCGCTTTAAGTTTCCCGCCGTGCAGGCGCGTGCCCGCCGCAAGCTCTGTGGCCATGCCTGCGGGACCCGTGGACACGATGTTAGAACAGGGGGATGCCTGTGTAAACAAGGCATTTCCCTGTTCTGCCTTGTGATAGGACAGTGGTCTACTGCTCCCTGTCATCGGGAGCAGTGATCAATGTTGTGCCACTCGTAGCTCAGCCCCCACACAGTTAGAATCACTCCCTAGGACACACTTAACCCCTTCCTCGCCCCTACTGGTTAACCCCTTCCCTGCCAGTGTCATTTAAACAGTAATCATTGCATTTTTATAGCACTGATCGCTGGATAAATGACAATGGTCCCAAAATACGTCAAAAGTGTCCAATGTGTTCACCATAATGTCGCAGTCATGATAAAAATCGCAGATTGCCACCATTACTAGTAAAAAAAAATATTAATAAAAATGCCATAAAACTATCCCCTATTTTGTAGACGCTATAACTTTTGCGCAAACCAATCAATATTGCATTTTTTTTACCAAAAATATGTATAAGAATACATATCAGCCTAAACTGAGAAATAATTTTTTTTTTTTATATATATTTTTGGGGATATTTATTTGAGCAAAAAGTAAAAAATATTGCTTTTTTTTCAAAATGTACGCTTTTTTTTTTGTTTATAGATGAAATACCACAAAAAAACTCTATTTGTGAAAAAAAAGGACGTAAATTTTGTTTGGGTACCACGTCGCATGACTGCGCAATTGTCAGTTCAGCAGCCAATTCTTCCGGGGCTGAAGTGGTTGAAAAAGTTTAAAAGTAGCATTAGGAAAATAAAAAGTGTCAAAAAGAGTGGTGGATGCTTAGAACAGACTTATGCCGCGTACACACCATCACTTTATGTGATAAAAAAAAAAACGTTGTTTTTAAAAACGTCAATTAAAATGACCGTGTGTGGGGGAAAACGTTGTTTTATGTCTTGTGAAAAACGACAAAAAAAAATTGAAGCATGCTTCAATTTTTTGTGTCGTTTTTCAAAACGTCTTTTCCTGGTGCCTCCATGGCAGCATACTAGTGATAGAGCTCCGCCTCGACTCCTCCTTCAGGACTAGTGAATAGAATAAATTAAAGGCATAGCCCCTCCCCCAACATTCTCCTTTTTTTCCTCCATACCTTCTTGTACTGGTGAAGAGTAGAAGTATGTCCATACCTCTGCAGTCAACAGCGTCCGCCGGGTTTAGCCTTTCCCGCGCGCAGTCCCTGTTCTTGGGCCGCTATTAGCGCTAATAAGCTGGGAGACCCCTCTGTGGATCTGTTGGGGTCGCATCGCAGAGTTTCCTCATAGGAACGCAAACTGCCAGGAGCACCTATGAATGACATGGAAGCTGCGGAAGGATCGGCTCCACTACCCCAGGCCAGACATTTCTTTCCCTTTTTTACTTCTTCTGTGTTGTATATATGTTTTCCATTTAAAAAAAAAAAAAAAAAGAGGATCCATTTGTAATGCTGTACAAAAAAAAAAAAAAAAAAAAACTGAGAAACTCTGTCTTCAGCAGGTGCCCCTGTCGCTCTGGGCTACATGGCAGTCTGGGGGGTCTGGCCTGTGTCAGGGGGCGGAGCCGCAGGTATCACTAGGTTCAACTGATCCCTCGTTTATGGCAGGGGGGGCCGTGCTGGTCGGCGCCCACACTATTGGTGCATTGGCACCTACATTTACTGAGGATCCCGGTGCCCTGATACAGTACTTCCTGTATCACGGGCGCCAGCGCTTCTGCGCATGCGCGGCGCGTGCGCGGCGCATGCGCGGTGACGTCTCGAGACGCGGCGGCCATCTTGGATTCTGGAAACAGGGCTTTTTTGCCCTTACTTCCAATCTTTTGGCTGGGGGCGGATCCTGGGGGAAGGCTCCTTCAGGAAAACCTTAAATAAAGACCTAGAACAGGGCTTGGCTGCTGCTGCAGTGACAAATGCTAAGCCCTGCTAGGTTTCAGCCCCAAAAAATTGTTGGTAAGAGGGGAGGAGATGGGGGGAAGGTGCCAGCATATCAGCACCTGTCTGAAGGTTGCAGACAGGTGCCTTTCTTTTCCGTTTGTTCAAATCTCTCACTTGTTATTATTATTATTTTTTTTTTTCGGCCTCTCCATATTTCTTGCAGCCGATCCTTCCGCCCAAGCTCTGCAATGAGTCATTCGCCGCGTAACAAAGATCCTCACACCATTAGGTATGGACCAACGATACGTGAGTATTTAAAAAAAAAAAAAAGTGCCCTCACTGTTTTCTGACGTGAGTTCCTTACACCGTAGCCCTGCCCACTCCAAGAGGACCAGAAAGTCATCAAGATCTCGTGATAATGACAGCCCAGTCCGCAGATCGGATTCCTCGCGACACCGGTCCCACTCATCAAGGCGAAGATCCCAATCTCCACGCCATAGATCACAGAGGTCAAGATCCAGGGGTCATGATCACTCTCCATCTTCTAGAAGCCAAAGAAAGAAGAAGTGTTGGACATGCGGGGCTACGCCACTACCCGACAAGGTAGTTTGTAAGGACTGCTTTACGGACTATGCGTCCAACCGCGAGCAGGAAAATCGGCATGCAGTAGAACTGCTGGACAAAGCTATGAGGGACTCCTTCTCCAAGCTCTTGGCTTCAGTCCCTGTTCAGCCGACCTCGCAGGTACCACAGGCTCAGAATGTGGAATCCAGTCTCCCGGGCCCCTCAACAGTCGGGCAACCTGTACTACCGACTGATCGGTCAGGCAGAGACTCCTCACCCGGAGATGACTCGGAGTACTCAGCAGAGGAGTCAGAGCCCTCAGGGTTCAGCTTTTCCCTGGTAAACCCGTTTATCCAGGCAGTTAAGTCAGCAATCTCCTGGAAAGAGGCGGATGATCCCCCTCAAGAGGCGACAAGCTATTTTCCCTTTCTCAAGAGGAAGCAGATTCTTTTCCCATTAATGGGGGAGATTAGCCAGGTCATTCTTAACGAATGGGCAAAGCCTGATAAAAAGTTCTCTTTGAGCCGGCTCAACAAGTTGTATCCCTTACCAGAGTCTGGAACACAGGCACTAAACTCCATGCCTGTGGTGGATGCATCAGTAGTACGCCTTGCCAAAAACGTGACCTTACCAATGGAGGATTCCACCTCCTTCAAGGATCCCCTAGACAGGCGTATTGACCTAGAACTAAAGAGGAGCTACTTAGCGGCAGGAGCGGCCTGTAAACCGGCCATCGCCCTCACGTCAGTCTCTAATGCCATTAGGTCATGGACAGATAACATTGAGACTGCTCTGCGTCAGAACGTCCCTACAGAAGACATAATAAAAGCCTTGGAGGAACTCAGACTATCAGCAGATTTTGTCGGAGTGGCTGCCATTGATACCATTAGATGCTCGGCAAGATCTATGTTACACTCTGTGATGGCAAAGAGGGCCTTATGGCTGAAGCCTTGGTCAGCTGACCTTTCATCCAAACAGAGCTGGTGCAAGATTCCCTTTGATGGGAAGGCGCTTTTTGGAGATAAGATGGATAACGCAATCTCTAGGCTGTCAGGAGGGAAGTCTGGTATGCTCCCACAGGACAGGAGAACACAAAGATTCAGAGGCGGTCCCTCTAGGTTCCGCCGCTCAGATTCAAGAGACTTCAGAAATTCGGGTCAATTCAGAGACAACAGAAGACCTTGGAGAGGCACTCAGCAATCCTTCTTGAACAGGAAGATGAAAGCCCCTCCGGCTCCTCAGGAGCAAAAGCAGTCCTTTTGACGCCGAGCCATCCCTGACACTCCCGGTGGGAGCCAGGCTAAAACATTTCACCTCAGCCTGGGCCACCCATTGCCAGGACCCCTGGGTTCTGTCCACTATCCAATGGGGGCACTCTTGGAAGTTTTTTCAAACTCCACCTCGGAGCTCGTTCAAGAGATCGGAAATTCCATCTTCTCCCCTGAAAGCTCAAGCTCTAAAAGATTTTTTAGTGTCACTCCAGCGTCAGGAAGCAGCCATTCCTGTGCCCTTGGCAGAGCAATTCACAGGTTTTTACTCCACCTTATTCCTTGTCCCCAAGAGGACGGGCGGATGGAGGCCTGTGATAGACCTGAAAAGGCTCAACCGGTATATTCACACCGAGAGCTTCAAGATGGAATCCTTGCAGACAATAATTCAAGCAGTCCAGCCGTTGGATTGGATGATCTCTGTCGACCTCCAGGACACATACCTGCATGTTCCAATCCAGCCGACAGTGCAGAAATACCTGAGATTCGCAGTGGGTCATACTCACCTTCAGTTCCAAGCTCTACCCTTTGGGCTGTGCACCTCTCCCAGGGTATTCTCCAAGATCCTATTGTCTGCCCTAGCCCCCCTGAGGGAGAAGGGCTTAAGGGTGTATCATTATCTAGACGACATCCTACTCCTTGCAAGCAGCCCAGAGCAACTGATGTGCCATCGAACCATTCTGCTCCAAACTCTAAGGGAGTTAGGGTGGTTAGTCAACCTAGACAAGAGCCAACTCACACCAACTCAACAGATGGTCTACTTGGGCGCAGCATTCAACACCCTGAGGGGTACAGTGTCGTTGCCACCGCCAAAGAGGGAGATTATCATTCAGAAAATGATCAAAACCATCCAGAGTCCGGTTTTAACGGCTGCACAATGCCTGAGCCTCATTGGTACTATGTCTGCCTGCATCCCCATGGTCCCATGGACCCATTGGCACCTGAGATTCTTTCAGACTGGTTTCTTGGCGCAGTGGAGGAAACGTCGACTGTCCCAGGCGATCCTGATCACAGGACTGATGCGA
Source organism: Rana temporaria (assembly GCF_905171775.1). Lineage (NCBI taxonomy): Eukaryota > Metazoa > Chordata > Amphibia > Anura > Ranidae > Rana > Rana temporaria. The sequence continues at coordinate 639,317,729 of NC_053489.1, forward strand.
AGGAGTCTTCAATGGTGGACAGATCCAGAGAACCTCTCCAGACCCCGTCACTTGGGGTCCCTTCATTGGACCACAATTACGTCCGATGCGAGCGGACAGGGCTGGGGAGCCCATTGCGGGGAATCCAAAGTACAGGGGAAATGGTCATTCTCCACCCAGGGCGTAGTGTCCAACATCCTAGAATTGAGGGCAGCCTTTATGGCACTAACTTCCCTGACATCCCAAGTCAAGGGTCAGAGGATTCTGCTTCGCCTGGACAACAGGGCAGCGGTTGCTTATCTGCAGAAGCAGGGGGGCACGCGCAGCAGGTCGCTCCTCAAGGAAGTAGAGCCGATCATGCTTTGGGCAGAGAAGAACCTCCTGGACCTTCGAGCGGTATACCTCCCAGGCAAGCTGAATACGGAAGCAGACGCATTGTCCAGGAGATTCTGCGACAACAACGAGTGGACGCTCCACCCGCGGGTGTTCCGTCAGATTGCCAACTCTTGGGATCCCCCACAGGTGGACCTGTTCGCCTCTCCGGAGAACGCCAAACTGGACAGGTTTGTCTCCCGGTTTCCATCCGCAAGCCGAAGCAGTGGATGCCCTGACATGCCCATGGAGGTTCTCCACGGCATATGCCTTCCCTCCGCGGTCACTGATACTCAAATTTCTCCTGAGGTTACTCAGGGAATCAGTGCAGGTACTGACGATACTCCCGTACTGGCCGAAGAGACCTTGGTTTCCACTTGCCATGCGTCTCAGTGTGAGTCCGCCAGTCAAGATTCCAGCATTCCCTCAACTTCTGCTGCAGGGCAAACTGCTTCACCCAAACCCTCAGAGGTTGGACCTTCGAGTCTGGAAGTTGAGAGGCGAAGGTTCGAGTCCCTAGGCTGCTCGTCAGGGGTCATCTCAACCCTCTTAAAGGCCAGGAAACCTACAACGAATACTATATATTCGAAGATCTGGGATAAGTTCTTGTCCTACGCAGCCGATAACGGCTTTGATCCTATCGTTCCCTCTACAAACCATGTATTAGGTTTCCTTCAGACAGGACTTGACCTAGGCCTTAGTCTAAGCTCCCTCAAGGTTCAGGTAGCAGCAATCTCAGCCGCAACCAGTAGAAGGTGGGCAGAGGATCCTTTACTAGTCATCTTCTTTAAAGGCGTCCTGAAGATCCGTCCGCCTGCTAGACGATCCTTCCCTAAATGGGATCTGTCTCTGGTCCTCGAGGCTCTGTCAATCCAACCTTTTGCTCCAGTAGAACAAATAACCCTATGGAACCTAACGTTGAAAACAACGTTTCTGCTAGCCATCACCTCCGGTAGGAGGATCTCAGAACTCCACTCCTTAGGAATTGGGGAAGACCACATCTCTTTCTTCCCTGACAGGGTGGAACTTCGCCCACTCAGAGGGTTCATGCCGAAGGTCGCCTCTACAAGCCACCTGTTGGAACCTTGGGCTCTACCAATATTCGCAGATACTGATACAGAATCCTGCCACGAACTAGATGTGTCCAGAACACTCAAGGCCTATCTAGAGGCCACCGGCTCCTTCAGAACCTCGGAGAGACTGTTCATCGTACCTTTTGGTAAACACAGGGGCAAGGAAGCCTCCATCAGGACTCTGGCATCATGGGTTGTGAAGCTGATACAGAGGTCCTACAGGGCGAAGAATATGGAGCCTCCATCTCGAGTGAATGCTCATTCCACTAGAGCAGTCGCTACTTCCTGGGCAACAAGGGCTAACGTATCGCTGGAGACGGTGTGCAGGGCAGCCACCTGGTCGTCTCGTAACACGTTTCTCAGGCACTACCATATTGACCCAGGAGCTCTTACAACGGTGGAGTTCGGAAGAAGGGCAGTTCAGGCTGCTATGTCCTCTTCTAATTAAAAACTCTTATTGTTAAGCATTATCCCACCCGCGTCAAGCTAGTTATTTATCACTAGTATGCTGCCATGGAGGCACCAGGAAAACGGAAAATTGTATCATACTTACCAGTAATTTTCCTTTCCTGGTGCCTATCCATGGCAGCATACGCTCCCACCCTCGGTATTCTATAGTACGGAGAATGTTGGGGGAGGGGCTATGCCTTTAATTTATTCTATTCACTAGTCCTGAAGGAGGAGTCGAGGCGGAGCTCTATCACTAGTATGCTGCCATGGATAGGCACCAGGAAAGGAAAATTACTGGTAAGTATGATACAATTTTCCGTTTTTTTGTGTCAAAAAATCACCGCGTGTAGGCTAAAACGACGTTTAAAACAACGTTTTTAAACCCGCGCATGCTCAGAAGCAAGTTATGAAGCAAGCTTCAATGGAAAAGAGTGCTGAACATAACCGCGCTTTGCTAGAGCATTTTGAAAAAAACGATGGTGTGTAGGCAACGTCGTTTTTGAAAATGAAGTTTCAAAAACGTTGTTTTTTTACTTCACAAAAAATGTCGTTTTTTTTTTTCATCACATAAAGTGATGGTGTGTACGCGGCATTAAAGCAGAAATATTGAGTCAGTCAATAGTAAATGAACATAAACACAGGACTAGCCTCAGACAAAAATGTAATAAAATGGCACTTCACTCTTTCTGCTATCAGGCAAGTTTTGTTGGAGAACAACTAGGACCTTATTTAATTTAATCAATGAAACCCACAGAGGGCCACAGAAGTTGTGTGGCACGAGTAACACCCAACTGACATGGCAGGCAGACTGAATTTGAGTTATTGTTGCAAATTAGGGACATCCTTTACACCCATTCCCTTAAAAGGTTCAGACCTATGCCTTCATCAAGCCTTGCTTTTCGTGTGGAAAACTTTGTCTGATAAAAAGTATATCTGATCCTTGGAAGGTCTTATTGTCACTCTCTTGATGATCCAATCACCTCTCAGTCTTCATAAATAATGCTCAAAGCTAATGCACATCCTTTTTGATCATTCAGCAACAAAATTACCCCAGTGTCTCATATAAAAACGTTGAAGTGCATTGGTGAAATGCCCAGTTAGATTTATACCTACACCGGAAATGAACAGATGGAATCTCAAATTCTTTATATGTGATTGGCTCTTATGTGACAATGCAAACAGTGAAGCCTTGTACACACGGCCGAGAATCCCGTCGTAAAAAAAAAATTGAAGTGATTCTTGTCAGGCTTGTCGAGATTCTTGTCAAGCTTTCCTTGCATACACACTATCAAGCCAAAATCTTGTCATTCTCAAACGCGGTGACGTACAACACGTACGACGGCACTATAAAGGGGAAGTTTGATTCCATTGGCGCCACCCTTGGGGCTGCTTTTGCTAATCCCATGTTACCACGTGTTAGTAAAAGTTTGGTGAGAGACGATTTGCGCTTCTCAGTCTTCGTGCTTTTCAGTCTGTTACAGCGTGACGAATGTGCTATCTCCATTACGAACGCTAGTTTTACCGAAGGTGCACTCCCGTCTCATACTTGATTCTGACCATGCGTGGGTTTTTAAGACTTGGAAAAGCATACACACAAATGTTTTTCTCATCTTAAACCAGCCCGACAAGAATCACAATGAGAAAATTGAGACTCCCGACGAGAAAATAGAGAGCAGGTTCTCTTTTTTTCTCGTCAAGATTCACAACAGTTTTCTCGACTAGATACTATACACACGAACGGTTTTCTCTGCAAAAAACTCTGCCAGCAGTTTTCATGCCGTGAAAAACGAGCGTGTGTACGTGGCTTAAAGCGGGGGTTCACCCTAAAAAAACATTTTTTTTCTAGCATGCCATCAAGCATACTAGCGCGATCTACAGTATGCCTTTATTTTATTTTTTGGCGCCGTACTTACAGTTTACTGCCGTAGTGAAGTTTCAGACTCCCCGCGGGGAATGGGCATTCCTATGCAGAGGGAAGATGATTGACGGCCGGCTATGGCGCGTCACGCTTCCCGAAGATAGCCGAAATATTACTTGCCTCTTCACGGCGCCTGCGCAGTCAGCTCCGATGTCTGTGCGCAGGCGCGCCGTATAGCGCCGTGAAGAGGCAAGTCCTATTTCGGCTATCTTCGGGAAGCGTGACGCGCCATAGCCGGCCGTCAATCATCTTCCCTCTGCATAGGAACGCCCATTCCCTGCGGGGAGTCTGAAACTTCACTACAGCAGTAAACTGTAAGTACGGCGGCAAAAAATAAAAGAAAAGCATACTGTAGCTCGCGCTAGTATGCTTGATGGCATGCTAGAATTTTGTTTTTAGGGTGAAACACCGCTTTAAAGGGTCACTAAAGGAAAACAAATTTTAAGCTAAATAGCTTCCTTTACCTTACTGCAGTCCTGGTTTCATGTCCTCATTGTTCGTTTTTGCTTTGATGTTGCTGTAATTCCTCTCTGTTCTGGACACTTCCTGGTTGTCTGTTTCCTGATCACCACAGTACTGGGAGATTTCTCACTGTGGTGACTAATCAAGGAGGTGTAATTACTGTGTGTCAGCACCAATCCAGTTTCATTTTACAAAGCATCACTGCCCTCTATTGGCTCTTTGTCTCTGTACATCAGAGAACCAGGAAACAACAGCAAAAACTAAACTAAACTGCAGGTACATTATATGATTGGTTTTTATCTATTTTTAATCATTTTTAAAAGGAATCAGTTAACTATTATGTCTCTATACCCTGTAAAAAAATTTTTTTCCTTTAGTGACCCTTTAAGACTTTAATTTAATGACCTTTAGGAATACAACTTTTAGTGCCTTTGCCCTGTATAACACTTGTTGTTCTTATACTGGCTTAGACTTAATGTGTAATATGTGTTGATTATACCTACTGATGGTGGAAAAAGATGTGGCCAATTATTATACAGTAACAATTACAAACAAGTTCTGTTCTGTGAGATCAGCACATCTTTGAAAGTTTGCAAGCTGAACGTTTGTATGTAGGGGATTAACTGTACAAGAAAAAAACGTTCTCTTTGTCTCTGTCGCCTATAGGCATAAGTCTACTGTGACTGATGGTAAATCCAGCAGTGAAAACCTCTCTTTCAGACAAACAGATATATGAAAATGTCTACACGATCATAAGACCAAACTTCATGTATTCATGTTCTCACACATCAGACTTATAGAGGGTCCCAGTGAAATACGGATACCGCAAAACTTTTCACCACATGTAACATCTACTGTAACATTATCAGAACATTCATCTTACATCGCCCCGGAAATCTTTGACCTAGAATTTTGACATGATGTATGTTTCACCACCTGCTCTGTTTTTCTAAAGGGGTCTTCAAGAAACAATTAAAACTCAACTACTGTTCTGTTTTGTATCACCTACTTATTCCATGAAAGTTTAATAAAAAAAATTATGAACAAAAAAAAAATTCAACTACGGAGTACGGAGTTAAGACCTAGGAGTTTACCCACTTTTTGCTGTCCACTATGTCCAGGGGAAATTTTAACTAGTGTCCCAAATCTAAAAAGTAAACCCCATCAACTGCTGAGCTTTACCCCAGGTTATCATGTCTTATCCTGGTTATTTCTTACGTTGAGAAACCAGCACGCCCCACTACACAAATCAGCAATGACTAAAAATAAAACAGTCAGGTTCCTGCATAGGGTGTACTACACCCCTGTGAGGATGTAGTATGTACCCAACATGAGATCCAAAGTGTCCTCAATGTTGTGTTCACCTAAGGTCCTACCTATGCATGTTTTGGGACTGACTGAGTATTGCAAAATTCTGGTCGGATGTTTTGAATTGATTAATCCTAGGTTTCAGCTGACACTTCCAGCTTCCCCTGAGTTGGCCCTTCTGGGAAAACATGAGGATGAGCAGCGTTCTCATCATGCTAAATTGCTGATTTCCTCTTCAACTCCCCCCTGTGGTGTCCTTCTGGGAGGCAATGGTGGATGCTGCTTTGCCTATGTATAAACGTACGTATATTAATCAAGGCTGCCCCTGGAAATATTACAGGTTAAACTCAAAACATTTGAATATTGTGCAAAAGTTAATTAATTTCACTAATGCAACTTAAAAAGTGAAACTAATATAAAAGATGGACTCATTACATGCAAAGCAAGATAGTTCAGAGCTCATGAAAACCCCAAATCCACAATCTCAGAAAATTTGAATATTGTGAAAAGGTGCAATATTCTAGGTTTAAAGTGCCCCACTCTAATCAGCTAATTAAGCCATAACACCTGCAAAGGGTTCCTGAGCCTTTAAATGGTCTCTCAGTAGGAATCACATTTATGGGAAAGACTGCTGACCTGACAGTTGTGTAGAATACCATCATTGACACACTCCATAAGGAGGGAAAGCCTCAAAAGGTAATTGCAAAAGAAGTTGGATGTTCCCAAAGTGCTGTATCAAAGCACATTAGTAGAATGTTATGTGGAAGGGAAAAGTGTGGAAGAAAAAGGTGCACAAGCAGCAGGGATGACCGCAGCCTGGAGAGGATTGTCAGGAAAAGGCAATTCAAAAGTGTTGGGGACTTTTACAAGGAGTGGACTGAGGCTGGAGTCGGTGCATCAAGAGCCACCACACACAGACGGATCCTGGACATGGGCTTTAAATGTTGTATTCCTCATGTCAAGCACTTCCTGAGCAACAAACAACGTCAGAAGCATCTTACCTGGGCTAAAGAAAAACACACCGGGTCTGTTGCTCGGTGGTCCAAAGTCCTCTTTTCTGATAAGAGCAAATTTTGCATCTCATTTGGAAACCAAGGAGCCAGAGTATGGAGGAAGAATGGAGAGGCACACACTGCAAGATGCTTGAAGTTCAGTGTGAAGTTTCCATAGTCTGTGTTGATTTGGGGGGCCATGTCATCTGCTGGTGTTGGTCCACTGTGCTTCATTAAGTCCAGGGTCACCACAGCCGTCTACCAGGAGATTTTGGAGCACTTCATGCTTCATTCCTTCCACAGATGAGCTCTATGGAGATGCTGACTTCATTTTCCAGCAGGACTTGGCACCTGCCCACACTGCCAAAAGCACCAAAACCTGGTTCAATAACTGTGGGATTACTGTGCTTGATTGGCCAGCAAACTCGCCTGACCTGAACCCCATAGAGACTCTATGGGGCATTGCCATGAGAAAGATGAGAGACATGAGACCGAACAATGCAGAAGAGCTGAAGGCCACTATTGAAGCATCCTGGTCTTCCATAACACCTCAGCAGTGCCACAGGCTGATAGCTTCCATGTCACGACCATTGAGGCAGTAATTGCTGCAAAATGGGCCCAAACCAAGTACTGAGTACATATGCATGCTTCTACTTTTCAGAGGTCTGATATTGTTCTGTGTACAATCCTTGTTTTATTGATTACATGTAATAATCACATTTTCTGAGATTGTGGATTTGGGGTTTTCCTGAGCTGTAAGCCATAATCATGACAAATCACGGCTTGAACTATCTTGCTTTGCATGTAATGAGTCTCTCATATATTAGTTTCACCTTTTAAGTTGCATTAGTGAAATAAATGAAATTTTGCACGATATTCTAGTTTTTCAAGTTTCACCTGTATATAAAATATAATATGGAGTTTGGTCTCCATGGACCTCAAGTTTAGATGCCTTTGGCTATTCCCACCTCTCACTTCTGCTCTTTTCTCCTTCCCCTACCTATTTTCTCGCTCCTTCTCATTTTCCTTCTTATTTCCTGCTACCACTCCTTTTATTTATTTTTGCACCCCTCTTATTGCCTGCTACAATTACAATTTTTGTTGATTTTTGGATATTTTACCAGGTGTTATTCTGCATCTCATGCGTTCCTGCTGGAACTTTAAAAAAAAAAAATTTGTAAGCATATGTGGTATATGCTCCAATCGCATTGTATGATTGGGTCTTAACCACTTAGTAACCGCCCTATAGACAATATACGTCTACAGGGCGGGTGGTTAACTCTAGGAGGGCGTCAATGTACGTCCTCCCAGAGTCCGTCTCCCGCGCGTCCCCTGGGACGCGCACACGGGAACATCCGTGACCGCCGGGTCCAGAGGACCCGGCCGATCACGAATCGCGGTAAACGGCCGCTGATAGCGGCCGTTTACCATGTGATCGCTCCGTCCAATGACGGAGCGATCACATGTAAACAAACCGGCGTCTTTTGATGACGCCGGTTCCTCCCTCCTCTCTCTGTACCGAGCGGTACAGTGTGAGAGGGGGGAGCGCGGGTGTCAGCAGCGCTGTGGATGGATCTGTGACTATTGCAGTCACAGATCCATCCATCCCTGCTCAGCCATCCCTGAAACCCCCTGCAATACCCCCCCTTACAATACTCTGCAATACTCTGCATACCCCCTACAATACTCTGCATACCCCCTACAATACTCTGCAATACTCTGCATACCCCCTACAATACTCTGCAATACTCTGCATACCCCCTACAATACTCTGCAATACTCTGCATACCCCCTACAATACTCTGCAATACTGTGCAATACACTCTGCAATACCCCCCCCTACAATACTCTGCATACCCCCGGCAATACTCTGCATACCCCCCTGCGCAATACTCTGCATACCCCCCTGCGCAATACTCTGCATACCCCCCCTGCACAATACTCTGCATACCCCCCCTGCGCAATACTCTGCATACCCCCCCCTACGAAATACTCTGCATACCCCCCACCTGCGAAATACTCTGCATACCCCCCCTGCGCAATACTCTGCATACCTCCCCTTCGCAATACTCTGCATACCCCCCTGCAAAATACTCTGCATACCCCCCTGCGCAATACTCTGCATACCACCCCCTGCGCAATACTCTGCATACCACCCCCTGCGCAATACTCTGCATACCACCCCCTGCGCAATACTCTGCATACCACCCCCTGCGCAATACTCTGCATACCACCCCCTGCGCAATACTCTGCATACCACCCCCTGCGCAATACTCTGCATACCCCCCTGCGCAATACTCTGCATACCCCCCTGCGCAATACTCTGCATTACTCCCCGGCAATACTCTGCATTGCTCCCCGGCAATACTCTGCATTGCTCCCCGGCAATACTCTGCATTGCTCCCCGGCAATACTCTGCATTGCTCCCCGGCAATACTCTGCATTGCTCCCCGGCAATACTCTGCAATACCCCTGCACAATTACTCCGCGCAATTACTCTGCAATACCCCCGCACCAATACTCTGCAATACCCCCGCACCAATACTCTGCAATACCCCCGCACCAATACTCTGCAATACCCCCGCACCAATACTCTGCAATACCCCCGCACCAATACTCTGCAATACCCCCGCACCAATACTCTGCAATACCCCCGCACCAATACTCTGCAATACCCCAACACCAATACTCTGCAATACCCCAACACCAATACTCTGCAATACCCCAACACCAATACTCTGCAATACCCCGGCTAATACTCTGCAGTACCCAGAAAATACTCTGGGAAAAAAATGCGTTTTAACCACTTCCCGCCCGCCGGCCGTCATGACGTCCTTGACTTTGTGCAGGGATATCTAAATGATGCCTGCAGCTACAGACATCATTCAGATATCATTTTTTTCAGCCGGCGATTCCCTACACCGTAAGAACAATCATGTCGGCTGTTCCGCCTCTTGATCGTTCTTACGGGAGGCGAAAGGGGACGTCTCCCCTCCCTTCTCCCTCTGGTGCCTCTTCTGACTCACCGCTACAATCGAAACCAGGATCGTTTTATTTTTTTTAATTTTTTTTCAGGCTTCCCAGCCTAGAGGTGAGATGTGGGGTCTTATTGACCCCACATCTCACTGTAAAGAGGACCTGTCATGCTATATTCCTATTACAAGGGATGTTTACATTCCTTGTAATAGGAATAAAAGTGATCAAAACATTTATTTTTGGGGAAAAACGTATCAAACTAAAATAAATAAAGTGAAATGAACAATAAAAATATTTTTTTTTTTTAAAGCGCCCCTGTTCCTGCGTGCTCGTATACAGAAGCGACCGCACACGTAAGTCCCGCCCACATATGAAAACGGTGTTCAAACCACACATGTGAGGTATCGCTGCGAACGTTGGAGCAAGAGCAATACTTTTGGCCCTAGAGCTCTTCTCCAACTAAAAAGATGTAACCAGTAAAAATATTTAAAGCGTCGCCTATGGGGATTTTTAAGTAGCGAAGTTGGGCTAACTTTAATGTTTTTTTTTTTTTAAAAGCACAAAACCGTTTTATTTCCAAAAAAACGCATTCGAACAATTGCTGCGAAAATAACGTGCGCGATAAAAAGTTGCAACGACCGCCATTGTATTCTCTAGGGTTTTTGCTAAAAAAGCATATATAATGTTTTGGGGTTCTATGCAATTTTCTAGCAAATAAATGATGATTTTTCCATGTAGGAGAGAAATGTCAGAATTGGTCTCGGTGCTCCAGAACGCCTGATGGTGCTCCCTGCATGTCGGGCCTCTGTATGTGGCCACGCTGTGTAAAAGTCTCACACATTTGGTATCGGCATACTCGGGAGGAATAGCAGAATGTGTTTTGGGGTGTAATTAGTGTTATGCATATGCTGTGTGTGAGAAATAACCGGCGAATATGAACATTTTGTGAAAAAAAAAAAAAAATCTTGATTTTGCAAAGAATTGTGGGAAAAAATTACAACTTCTAAAAACTCACCATGCCTCTTTCTAAATACATTGGAATGTCTTCTTTCCAAAAAGGGGTCATTTGGGGGGTATTTGTACTTTTCTGGCATGTTAGGGTCTCAAGAAATGAGAGAGGCTGTCAGTACATCGGGTGTGATCAAATTGATCAATTTTCAGTAATTGGTACCATAGCTTGTAGACCCTATAACTTTCACCCAGACTAAATAATATCCCAATTTTTTTTTTTTTTTTACCAAAGATATGTAGCAGTATACATTTTAGGCCAAATTTATGAAGAAAAATTAATTTTTTGCAAAATTTTATAATAGAAATGAAAAAAAAATCATTTTTTTACAAAATTTTCGTTCTTTTTTCATTATTAGCGGAAAAAATAAAAACCGCAGAGGTGATCAAATACCACCAAAAGAAAGCTCTATTTGTGGGAAAAAAAGGACAAAAATTTCATTTGGTTACAGTGTTGTATGACTGAGTTATTGTCATTCAAAATGTGAGAGCACCGAAAGCTGAAAATTGGTCTGGTTATTAAGGGTGTTTAAGTGCCCAGTTGTCAAGTGGTTAATGACTTGCTCCTACTTGTTCATTTTGTATAGCACTGTATTTTATTTATGGGATTATTGTACCATTTTGTTCTTCAATAAAGCACTTCTGATTTGTAAAAAAAATAAAAAATAAAACAGTAATACAATTTATTGTGGTTATAAGCCTTGTGAGATGAAGGCACACACTTGGACATAATATATGTTCACCATGTAAAAATAATCTCAACAGAATTAGAAATTAGCTAAGTGATTCCCATGAGCTAGGGTCCTATCTGGATTGCAGCTGAAATTTGGAAACAAACCCGCTAAAAAATTATTTTTGATATCCTGTTATGTTTGTTAGGCTTTCCGTTAGTGTTTTGCATACCCTCTCGCCTTCCTACTTTGTCTCAAAGCCAGTCGAGGAGGAGATGTGTCTTGTGTCATCAAATACAACACACAAAAGTGGAAAAACACAAAACTAGAAGTCCTCATGCACACTGGATGTTTTTTGAGGTTTTTACAGCAGCTGTTTTTGCCTGTAGACGTTTTTTTTTCTACAGTCATTAACCTCCCTGGCGGTATGATTATTTCAGAAAAAAGGTGCTGAAAGCGGTACCATTATTTGCAAGGAAATTTGGCGTTTTATATTGTAGGTCTGCAATTCTTAGGAATAACTCACTTAAATCTGACCAAACAAGAGTCTAGTAGGCATCCCAGGTATGAATTTTTTTTAAAAACAAAATTATAAATTATAATATAATAAATAATTATAAATAATTATAACAAATAATAATATAATTAAAATAAAAATTATTCAATAATGTAATCAACTCAAAATCACTGAAATTTGCTCAGTTGCAGAATTGTCGCTGTCATTACTTTTATTTTTTTATGACGAATTTCCCCACAAATCGCTATCGCACAATTCTGCAAGTGATTATAATTTATTATCGCTGTTTTCTAGCTGCTCTAAAACCATTTTTGACATAAAGGGACACTTTTGGTTGCTATGGACAATCTACAGTTTGCAGGGAGAAAGAACAGTTTTTATTATATAAAAGTACATGTAGGACACTGGGCAGACCACTAGGGACAAGGGGGATGTGTATTTTTTACATACAGTACTGTAATCTATAAGATTACAGTATACTGTATGTAATGTGTTTGTTTACCTTTTTGAATTTGGCGCCGTTCTCCGCTCCCGTGCGTCGTAACGTCGCAGGGAACGGAGATCGGGGGCACACAGAGGCACTGTGTGAATCGAGCGGTGGCATCGCTGGATCCAGGGACAAGGTAAGTAAACCATGCCTGTGGTCTGACTCGGGGTTACCGATTTTGGCCAAAAAATCTCATCCCGAGTCAGACTCGGGAATACCGCTCAGAAGGTTAAACTCTCCATCATGTTATCTTATGTGTCCATGCACATATAGGCTGTTATCAGCAGTTTTGGGCAGAGGCGTTTTTGAGCAGGAAAAAACAAAACAAAACTAGTGGGTTCTGAGAGACGTTTTTTCAGTTGTAAAAGCGCTCTAACGCCGATAAACGCTGATAAATGCTAAAAAAAAATTGCTCACCAGCAGTTTTTAACGTTTTTAATACATTGAAAAGAAAAAAAAAGAAACAAAAAAATAGTTTTATTCAAAAAAATGCGCTAACGTGGAACACTAAACGCTAATAAACGCTAAAAAACGCTATTGCAAAAACGTTGAAAAAAGTTGACAAACTCACTGCAAAGCTACTGGCGTTTTTGATAACATTATTTTAACGTCCAGTGTGCATGAGGCCAAAAGGTGACAGCGTACATGAAATTGTGTTTGACTTTCACACTGATGCTTGCAGCATAACCGGTGCTGCAGGAAAAAAACATTTTTGCAATTGTGGTCGAAAATATTATAAAAATAATATACAGTAAATACAAGAAGAAGAACATTTTTGTGTTAGAACTTTGTAATGAACACACAGTCCCCCTTTATATTGTAAAGAGTTGCATAAACTGTTGGTGCTTTATAAATCCTGTATAATACTAATCATAATGTACAGCCTGTATTTCTTATTCAACAACAGTAGAAAGTAATTGCTACTGTTGAATCTAGTTATTTTTTAAAGAAAAAAATGTGCATGATGAAATTCACAAATTAAAAGCAGTAAACTGGCCCTTAGATCTTAAAAAAAAAACACAGACTGTATATGTGTGTTAATTTTTCTCCAAAGTTGTAACACAAAAGTGTACACAATTATGTACACAATTCCAAAATATTTTATTTCTTGCGGCATTGGTTATGCATCAAGCATCAGTGTTAAAGTCAATCATACAATTCCGTGTACACTGTTAGTTTGAAAACATATATATATATATATATTTTTAGTGTAAAACAACGCAGCATTTTACACTAGATACATTTTTTGTGAAATTTGGACACTTTTGATGCTGCGGCTTTATTATTTGTTATAGATGTATTATTTTATTGTTGATTTTAATTTTTTTAACAGAGATTTTATTGTTGATTTAGTATTATAAATAGTTTGTTTTTTTTGTAGGGTGAGTGCAAAAAGGTTTTTTGATTTATTAAGTTATAGAATTTAATTATTATCCATATAGACCTTACCCTATATTCTTTTCTGGACAACCTTCAAGTTTTGTGTTTTTTTTGTGTGTGTGTGTGTGTGTGTGTGTGTGAATAGGAAGATTATTTTTCTGATTCTATACAAAAATGTATTAACTACATAAAAGTCACACAGAAAATATTCAATTTGTAGCAGATTTAAAAAAGCAACATTGTTTATTCATGATAAAATAATTATAGATATTTCCTAACCCCTGTGCTACCGTACACACAATATGAAACCTTTGATGTGTGAACGTATAAATGTGCTAGAATTGTGAATGAATATTAATGAAGAAGCTGCTGCTAAAAACACCCATGTGTGTTCCCACAAAACAGCATAAAAAATTTGACATAATGTGGTGTAGCGCTGCTTATACAATAAATAAAAAGTAAAATTCCACAAAAAAAAAATTCTGGGAAAAATAAATCCATCAAACATAAATCATCCTTTATCCATGAAGTACGGTAGTAAAGAATATGATGCTATCACTAGCTCAATAAATAAAAAAATAGCGCAAAATACTTTACTACTTAATTTACTTAGTTATGTGTGGGGACACATCTAATGCCGCGTACACACGATCATTTTTCGACATGAAAAAAAACAAAGTTTTTCCAACTTCATCATTAAAACGACGTTGCCCACACACCATCGTTTTAAAAAAATGCTCTAGCAAAGCGCAGTGACGTACAACACGTACGACGGCACTCTAAAGGGGAAGTTCCATGCGGATGACGCCACCCTTGGGGCTGCTTTAGCTGATTCCGTGTTAGTAAAAGACGATTCGCGCTTTTCTGTCTGTTACAGATGGTAGTTTTACCAGAACAAGCGCTCCCATCTCATAACTTGCTTCTGAGCATGCGTGGGTTTTTAACGTCGTTTTAGCGCACACACGATCATTTTTTACAACCCTAAAAATAACATAGTTTAAAACGTCGTTAAAAAATGCAACATATTCAAAAAAAAATTTGGTCGTCTTTCAGAACCAGAAAAATGATGTGAAGCCCACACACGATCATTTTCAAAAAATGAATTTTTTAAAAAACAATGTTTTTTTTATGCCGAAAAATTATCGTGTGTACGCTGCATTAGTGTTGACAGCTCCCCCTGTTTATTCTTTATTTACCGGTTGGTGTTGGTTAGCGCATAAGTGAATTTATTCAATTGAATCCTTTATCCATGAGTCCATATATATCAAAGTATACATCAAAAATTTCCATAAATATCTTTACTGAAAGTGCTTGACTGCTTCCATTAGTGTATCACATGATCGTGACGTAACGCGTAGTGGAGTCAGCGTGGACCGGAAGTGACGTTTAGGAAGTCTGGTACTTTGTTATGAAAGGTTTTATTGATATTTTAAATTTGAGTGTATTACCTTTTAGTAACATTCGCTGGTTTAAGTTTTACTACACTATGAGAGCCCTTTATCTATGCTTGTCATATTGAGAATACCATCTATTTGTCACAGGATAAATTTCAGCGTGATTTATCGCGTAACAATCGCTGCGATTTGAGGTGTTATTCAATTGAATGGCATCTCCAATGCGAGTCCCGCAATTTGCCATTTACATATGACCGCTTTCAAATTGCGGGCAGATCCACAGCAAATTGGCGGCAAAGTGTGACCTCAGCCTTAGTCTACTTCCTCTCTTTGAAATTATTCCATCTCTATAGTTGTTACATTATAAAATATATGGTCTACTAGACAATTTTCTCATGCTTTACTGTGATTCAACATACTGCGTACATGTCTACATTTTTTTTGGGGGAAACAGAATGCCTTTTGAAAAACCAGTAGAAATTTATTGAACAAAAGCCCTTTAGGCTTGACAGTTTTATGAAAGATTTAATGCACTGTTTTCCCCAATATTAATAATTTACACCTGGAAAGCTGGGGAACAGATGCAGTGGCTTTTTACAAATTAAGAACAAAAATGTCCCAGTTTTAGGTAAAAGAAAAACTTGTGAACTACAACAAAAGGCTAAACAAAGCCCACAAATGTATGTGTGTGTATATATATATATATATATATATATATAAAAAATCTTGCTTATATAGATATTAAGGGAAATGTAATCATTGGCCTAATTCAATTTAAAGTGTTGCTTTCCTTTAACAAAACTGTTAACTCTACATGGAAAGTTTTTGATACATTTTGACATGGAAAGTTTTAAAAAAAAATAACCTTTCAATTAATTTAATAATCGTCAATTAATATGTTTTAAACATTTTTTTTCCTGCAAAATATATCTGACATAGCAATATAAAATATTTCTTATCCCAACAAATTATTCTTCATAATTAATTAATTAATTAATTTATTTATTTATTTATTAGGCAGCCTTTAGTGCATTTGTAACAGCTCAAAAATAATGAAACTCTTGATTATTGATATGTAGCATGAAAAAACAGTCTGATAAAGGAACATGTGCTCTAAAACACATAAGTGGGGGGGTACTGGTTACCATCCAGGTTACAATTTCAGTCCCTATTTCCAGCTGCCAAATTGGGGCATATTGTTGTACCTTCCTCCACAGCTGTATTCAGCATCCACTCCAGATGTTTTCCACCTTTTCTTTCATCTCTCTTTATGCCGAGATGAACATACTGACAGTAAATCCATCACTTGTGACCTGGTATTCCCTAGGAGAGGCTTTTCTTGGTTTTATGCCCCAATCTAAATATCACAATTTTAATATTTTATTTTATTAAAATGTGTTTTACCTGCACTATCCCATGCGCTCTCATTCCATTTATTTATTTACATTCAGTTTTGGACTTAAAAAACACATTTTAATTGCAGATTGCCTAATTATTCTCAATACCTGGCATTTGTATTTGGCAGACATAACCCTATACTCTGCTGTATAATAATATAATATTAATAGTCATAATAATATTAATAATAATATTCGTAATATATTTTCCATAAAGATAATAAGCTGTAGAATAATAAGTCATAATATTTTTACGTCTTTTTTTAATTTACTATTGTTATATTATTTATACATGCCAGTAATTTAAATAGTGTATATATATATATATATAAAATGAACATTACAAACATATTGCTGTTTCCAACATTCAATAAAAACTGCTCACCTAATTGCATAAATTTGGAAATATACCATACATTATGAGGCTATCTTACTGCTTCTGTGCCATGTGGTCTAAGGCCTCGTACACACGGCCGAGGAACTCGACGTGCCAAACACATCGAGTTCCTCGGCCAGTTCAGTCCTTGAGCCGCCGAGGACCTCGGCGGGCCGAGTTCTCCCATAGAACAACGAGGAAATAGAGAACATGTTCTCTATTTCCTCGCCGAGGTCCTCGTCGGCTTCCTCGGCCGAAAGTGTACACACGGCCGGGTTTCTCGGCAGAATTCAGCCAGAAACTCGGTCGGAAGCTGAATTCTGCCGAGGAAACTGGTCGTGTGTACGAGGCCTTACTCTTATGTATGAGAGCAACAACACTAGGATATGCAAAGCAATGATGAATAATTAAAAAAAAAAAATCTCAATGGTACAATAACGCTTTAGAGCTCCAAAATAACACAAGGAATCCAAAGAGCACTAATGTGTGTGTGCCAAGCAAAAAATAAATGGAGGGTACTTATTAAAGCGGAGGTTCACCCAAATAACATGTATATAAGATCATATTCTTTATACTTCCAACAGTATGCCCTTTTTTTTTGGCTCTACATACCTTATTATGGCTATTTTCCACCCGGCTTCCGCGGGAGTAGGCGTTTCTATGCAGAGGCGCAATGTCACCTGGGACTTCGCCCAGATGATTGACATCCTTGAGAAAAAGTTCCCCCCCGCGCCCCCCTATTGCGTAGGCGCGTGACGAGAGTCACGGAGTTTCTGAAAGTAGCCGGACTGCGAGTCAGCTCTACAACGACGTGTAGAGCTGACTCGCAGTTCAGGTACTTTCGGAAACTCCGTGACTCTCGTGACGCGCCTACGCAATAGGGGGACGCGGGGGGGAACTTTTTCTCAAGGACGTCAATCATCTGGGCGAAGTCCCAGGTGACATTGCGCCTCTGCATAGAAACGCCTACTCCCGCGGAAGCCGGGTGGAAAATAGCCATAATAAGGTATGTAGAGCCAAAAAAAAAGGGCATACTGTTGGAAGTATAAAGAATATGATCTTATATACATGTTATTTGGGTGAATCTCCGCTTTAAGTTCATAAGGCATACAACTGAGATCTTTAGTTTTTGCTTCTATTACATGCACCCATTATAGCCATTATCTTCATTTTAAAGATGTGTTAAAGATTATTAGGGAAGAGCAGTGGCTCGGCCCTGCCCCCCTTCTCTGCTCACTTGCTTATTGGCTGTGATTGACAGTAACAGATGGCTGCTGTCTCTGCCAATGTGAAATGAGAGGCCCGGGAAAAGCTCAGCTCTCGTCCACATCACTGGATAGAGAGGGAGCTCAGGTGAGTATTGGGGGGGGGGGGGGCGCTGCACGCACAAAGTTTTTTTCAAAAACCTTGAGGGCCAGATTCACAAAAGAGATACGACGGCGTATCTCCTGATACGCCGTCATATCTCTGTGATCCGCACGTTCTAACTATGCGACTGATTCATAGAATCAGTTACGCATAGCTAGCCCTAAGATCCGACAGGTGTAATTGACTTACACTGTCGGATCTTAAGGATGCAATTCTAGGCCGGCCGCTAGGTGGCGAGGCCATTGCGGTCGGCGTAGAATATGCAAATGACTAGTTACGGCGATTCCTGAACGTCCGCGCTGCCCGTCGATCTAACTTTACGTCGTTTCCATCGAGATACGCCGCGTAAAATTAGGGCTGAGCCCTAGGTGTTCTAAGCCATGTTAAGTATGGCCTTTGTTCCCGCGTCGAAATTTAAAATCACGTCGTTTGCGTAAGTCGTCCGTGAATGGCGCTGGACGCCATTTACGTTAACGTCTAAACAAATGACGTCCGTGCGACGTCATTTAGCGCAATGCACGTCGGGTAATTTTCCAGACGGAGAATGCGCAGTACGTTCGGCGCGGTAACGCGCCTAATTTAAATGGTGCCCGCCCCATTTGAATTAGGCGGGCTTGTGCCAAGCGGATTTACATTACACCGCCGCAAGTTTACAGGTAAGAGCTTTGCGAATCAGGCACTTACGCTGTAAACCTGCGGCGGTGTAACGTAAATGGGATACGTTACGCTGCCGTGGAGCAACGTAAATGTATCTGAATCTGGCCCTGAGTCTTTAAAACCACTGTAACATAACTTGCATGCAATCGATCTTCAGAGCAGCTATGATAGGCTCCATATGTATCAATTTGAGGGCTAAAAGGCATATTCCGCCTTTAAAATGGTAAGATTAATAAATGTACCTATATTTAAAAAGTAAAAAATGTGCATTTATTATTTTGTTTCATTGATTCACAAGCTCCCGTAGACTCTTCCTCCACCCCCAGGTCCGTACTGAGATATGGGCCTTCAACTATGGAGCTGAAGGAAGTATCAATGAACTATGGAGTGTGGTGACCTCATTACACTTGTGCTTCATTGAGGACTATGAGCCCCTCTGCCGCGGTAGCAGAAGTATCATGTATTTCAGGTAAGTTGGGGGTGGTTTGGGCTGGGGAATGGCACCGAAAGCCAGTTACTATGGGATATACTACAGCAAAGCCCACCTACATTTGGATGTATACTTTACTAGTTAGCTTTAGTAGGACTACTATTACTTACCAGGATCCCCAAAGCTTGCATAAATCCTGGAAACAAAGGCTACTAACAGTCATTGCAATCTATGTTACATTTAGACCTCATATTTTATATTGGCCTGCACATGGAATGCTCCCTACTGGGGCAAATTTGGTATAAAGTTATAGTTTCTTACGGCAGCAGAGCATTATGGTTGTGACCAGCAGACAGATGAGAAGAAATCCGCAAAGTCCAGCAAGCGGGGCCCAGATGTTCATATTACAGTCAATCTTCCAGATTTCAGTCTCTTTATCTGTTGGGTCTAATAAAGAACAGTTTTCAGTAAGTATTTCTGTCAATGCGTTTTAGTAATCCATATATACTCTGCTTGCCAGATATAAAATGGTGAAGACATTTAGAGATTTAATAAAAAAAAAGAATTGCATTTACTAAAATTAATGACATTCTTCTAAACCTTTGAGTATCAGGACTGCTTGGACTGTGAAGAAGGGAGTAGAGGCTGCATAACATGTCCTGAAAAATGAATACAACTAAAAAAAAGTATTAAAGACCTTAACGCAGCCACTTTGCCCTTCAAACACAGCCACTGTGCCATCAATTGCCGCCACTATGCCAACAAATGCAGCCACTGTGCCTATCAAACGCAGCCACTGTACCAGCAATTGCCGCCACTGTGCCCATCAAACGCAGCCACTGTACCCATAAATTGTCGCCACTGTGCCATCAAATGCAGCTACTGTACCCAATAATTGCTGCCAGTGTGCCCATCAATTGCTGCCACTGTGCCCATCAATTGCTGCCAGTGTGCCCATCAATTGCTGCCAGTGTGCCCATTAATTGCTGCCACTGTGCTCATCAATTGCTGCCAGTGTGCCCATCAATTGCTGCTACTGTGTCCATCATTTGCTGCCAGCGTGCTCATCAATTGTCACTACTGTGCCCATCAATTGCTGCCAGAGTGCCCATCAATTGCAGCTACTGTCCTCATCATATGCTGCCAGTGTGCTTCCCCTGCCCGCCCGGCACTTACCTGTCCCCTTGTTGACAATCATAGTGAATGTCCAATAGGAACGTGGGAGAAAAATTTTCAGTGGCAGCCTCAGACACTACTTGGAATTGTTTGACTTTTGACCATTAGGCCTCGTACACACGACCGAGGAACTCGTCGGAAAAGACACATCGTTTTCCTCGACGAGTTCCTTGTTAGGCTTGTCGAGGAACTCGACAAGCTTGCTTTGCGTACACACTGTCAAGACCAAGTCTCCTCGTTCTCAAACCCAGTGACGTAGAACACATACAACGGCAGGGGAAGTTCGATTCCACTGGCACAACCCTTGGGGCTGCTTTTGCTAATCTAATGTTACTGCGTGTTAAAGCGGATGTGCCATGGGAAAAATATATTAAAAGCCAGCAGCTACAAATACTGCAGCTGCTGACTTTTAATACTAGGACACTTACCTGTCCTGGAGTCCAGCGCCGATCGCAGCAGATGACGAGCGATCGCTCGTCACCCTGCTGCTCCCCCCTCCATCCACGCTGAGGGAACCAGGGAGTGAAGCGCTGCGGCTTCACTGCCCGGTTCCCTACGGCGCATGCGCGAGTCGCGCCACGCCCGCCGATTGGCTCCCGCTGTGTGCTGGGAGCCGAGTGTTCCCAGCACACAACGGGGGGGCGACGGGATATGACGGAATGCCCGTCTTTTGCCCGTGAATGCCGGGCCGGAAGTGGGTGCAAATACCTGTCTTTAGACAGGTATCTGCACCCCCCTCCCCCCTGAAAGGTGTCAAATGTGACACCGGAGGGGGGGAGGGTTCCGATCAGCGGGACTCCACTTTAGGGTGGAGAACCGCTTTAAGTAAAAGTTTGGTTAGAGACAATTTGCACTTTTCAGTCTGTTACAGCGTGAAAAATGTGTTATCTCCATTACAAATGCTACTTTTACTCCCGTCTCATACTTTATTCTGAGCATGCGCGGGTTTCTTAGCATACACATGCTCGAGTTTCTCGTCGAACACCAGCCCGACGAGGAACACGACGAGGAAATTGAGACTCCCGTCGAGGAAAAAGAGAACTTGTTCTCTTTTTTCTCGTTGAGTTCCTCGACAGTTTCCTTGATGAAAAACATACACACGACCGTTTTCCTCGGCAAAAAAGCTCTGCCACCAAGTTTCTTGATGGATTCTGTCGAGTTTCTCGGTCGTGTGTACGAGGCCTCAGGCCCCATACACACGGCCGAGAAACTCGACGAGCAAAACACATCGTTTTGCTTGTCGAGTTTCTTGTGAAGCCGCCGAGGATCTCGGCGAGCCAACATTTCCCATTGACTAACGAGGAAATAGAGAACATGTTCTCTATTTGGCCCGACGAGATTCTCGTTGGTTTCCTCGGCCGAAAGTGTACACACGACCGGGTTTCTCGACAGAATACGGCTCCGATCGAGTTTCTGGCTGAATTCTGCCGAGAAACTTGGTCGTGTGTACGGGGCCTCAGAGTTGTCTGGGATTCAGCAATGATGGGTAGATTAGGGAGCAGCTGCAGGTATGTGCTTATATACCTACAGATTTTTATCTATTTATTTCGATTTTTTTCATGACATTCTTTAACTGGGACACAAGCAACAATAAAAGAAAACTGACAGAGGTTCTAATCCTGCAACTCAAAGACACCCCACAGTGTTTAGATACCTTTTTTTCCAGAGTTGCAGCTACAATCATCTTCTGGTTCCTTAGCTGAGGTGACTGGAGGTGGTTTGGTTGTGGCGGTTGATTTAGGTGCTGTTACTTGAAGAACAGAGAAAAAAAATACTTTGTAAATAGGCAGTATGGTAAAACACATTCTTGATGCTTAGGGGGAGATTTACTAAAACTGATGCACACAGAATCTGGTGCAGCTGTGCATAGTAACCAATCAGCTTCCAGGTTTTATTGTCAAAGCCTAATTGAACAAGCTGAAATGAAAAGATTATGGGTTAGGGCTCTTTCACACGGAGCGGACCATTTCTGTGTCCGCTCCGTGTGTCCGCCAAAGCTCAGCGGGGATCCCCGCTGAGCTGTCGGTGGATACGGCGGTCCCCGCACACAGTGCAGGGACCGCCCTGTCTCTGCTCCGCTGTCCCCTATGGGGGACCAGATGCAGACGGACCGTCTGTCCGTCTGCATCCGGTCCGTTCCGCCGAACGGAAGAAAAATAGGGTTTCTTCCGTTCGGAAAACTGGATCCCGACTGACGCGGACGCTAGCGGATGCTCCATCCGCTAACGGACGCGTTCCCATAGGGATTCCTTACAAGTCCGTTAACGGACTCGTAATGAACGGACGAACGGTCCGCTCGTGTGAAAGGACCCTTACACTATACACAGCTTCTCCAGATTCTGTGTGCACCAGTTTTAGTAAATCCCCTCTTAGTGTCATATGTATTGCATAGGGCTGTTAACTCTGTTTCATGTCGTCCTTCCTCCAGTGTCCTAAGATTTAACCACTTCCTTACTGGGCACTTAAACCCCCTTCCTGCCCAGAGGACTTTTTGCGATTCGGCACTGCGTCGCTTTAACTGACAATTACGCGGTCGTGCGACGTGGCTCCCAAACAAAATTGGCGTCCTTTTTTTCCCACAAATAGAGCTTTCTTTTGGTGGTATTTGATCACCTCTGCGGTTTTTATTTTTTGCGCTATAAACAAAAATAGAGCGACAATTTTGAAAAAAAAAATAATAATTTTACTTGTTGCTATAATAAATAGCTAAATTTTTTTATTTTTTTTTTTATCCTCAGTTTAGGCCGATATGTATTCTTTATATTTTTAGTAAAAAAAAAGAAAAAAATCGCAATAAGCGACTGGTTTGCGCAAAATTTATAGCGCCTACAATTATTATTATTTATTTTTTACTAGTAATGGCGGCGATCTGCGATTTTTATTGCGACTGCGACATTATGGCGGACACATCGGAAACTTTTGATACATTTTTGGCACCATTCACATTTATACTGCAATCAGTGTTATAAAAATGCACTAATTACTGTATAAATGTGACTGGCAGGGAAGGGGTTAACACTAGGGGGTGAGGAAGGGGTTAAATATATTCCCTATATAGTGTTCTAACTGTGGGGGGAGGGGGGTGACTGGGGGGGTGACCGATCTGTGTCTCTATGTACAAGAGACACAGATCCGTCTCCTCTCTCCCTGACAGCACCGCTGTCTGCGAGAGCCGGGAATGAGAGATGATCTCATATGTAAACATATGAGATCATCTCTCAGTGGCTGCACAGATCGCCTAGCAAACGGCCACTCCGATTGGCCGTTCACGGCGATCTGTGATTGGCTGTGTCTAAGGGACACGGCCAGCACAGCAGTTCCCCGCTGCGCGCTCGGGAGCGCGCGCGGGGAACGCGGAAAGGGGCGGACGTCAATTGACGGCACCTCAGAGAAGTAGAACCACCCTGCGGCCGTCAATAGTCGTACGGCCGTCGGGAAGTGGTTAAATTGAGCTTAATAATAATAATAAAAAAAAAAGCTTTTTACTTTATCTGAGGAATTATCCTATACCCTTTTGTATTTCTTTTCAATAAAATAAACACTAAAAGCTAAATATTAAGGGTTGTTTTACACCCACTCATACTGATTTTAACGACTTGCCGGCCGCTTCACGAACATATACGTCGGCAGAATGGCTTGGGTGGGCAAAGCAATGTACCTGTACGTTGTTTTGAAAATCCCGCCGTGCCCGCGTGTGCGCGCGCCCACCAGCGAGCACCGTGACCGTGCCCGCAGGACCCTTGGACTCGATGTCTGCTGGTGTCCCTCGATCGTGTCATGAAGCCTCAGAGCGGGGAGATGCCTGTGTAAACAATGCATTTCCCTGTTCTGCCTTGTGACAGGACACTGATCTACTGCTCCCTATCATCAGGAGCAGTGATCGCTGTCGTGTCACTGGTAGCCCAGCCCCCACACAGTTAGAATCACTCCCTAGGACACACTTAACCCCTTCCCCACCCCCTTGTGGTTAATCCATACCTCCCAACCGTCCCTGTTTGTGCGGCAATGTCCAGCGATCCGCGGTAAATCCCGCCGTACCCCTAGCAGCGCTATTGTCCCGCGATTTCGCCCCCCCGCAATTAACGCGAATGGCGGCAAATGCAGTGGTCCCTCGATTCGCGGTTAACCCCCCCCCGCTCAACAACTGTGATCCGTTTTCATCAGACGAACCGATTGTGTGTACAGGGCATAACTGTAGGGGGGTTGGGCTACGAGTGACACGACAGTGATCACTGCTCCTGATGACAGGGAGCAGTAAATCACTGTCCTGTCACTATGCAGAGCAGGGAAATGCTCCGTGACACAAACGTGGGACACCGGCAGACATCGAGCCCGCTGGTCCCGCGGGCACATTCATGGAGCTCGCGGCAGGGGCAGGCTCACACCCGCACAGCGGCAAGATCAAAGGGACATACAGGTACGTCCCTTTGCGCAGCCGTGCCATCAGAGCTGGTGCAAAGTTCTTTGACTCCCTAGGCGAAACCTCATTTTGCCACCCCCATTGGCTCCACCCCTGACTCCACCCCTTTGCCATGCCCATGTGACAGGAGGCGGCGCTATACAGGAAGTATCGGCTTTGCTTCCTCTAGCACTGACTCCAGTGCTGCGCCTCTAATTACACTACCGGCCAAATAGAGCAGCTGCCTGAGACTTAGTTACATGCTGCAGCCTGCAGAGCATGCAGACGCAGAGGGAAATCAGCGGTCAGGCGCCCCTAGGCAGCAGTGCGCCCTAGGCGGTTTCTTAGTTTGCCTAGTGGTAGCACCGGGCCCTGCGTGCCATTCTGCCGACGTATATATACAGGCGGCGGTCGGCAAGTGGTTAAGGTTCAAAGGACATTTAGAATTCCCTCACATTGGTGTTCAGTGAAAGAAAAGTTCATGAGAATAATTCAGAATTAAGCCAGCATGGGAACGACCCAATAAAAAGCACTTTTTTACACCTTTATTTGTAGTAATGCATGATTCCTTGAACATTTCTTTAAATCTTACCAAGTAATACACACACCTACCATTTTGCTTCAATGCTTTAAGCTACTGACCTGAAATGAGCATGCATTAAAAGGGCTTTTAGGTTTTCTCTGATTTTACTGAGCTGTATACTTGATCCAGGTCAGTGTAATAGAAAGCATTGAAGCCTGAGATCATCATATTAGCCAGGTAGACAGCATTTTCAGGAGGTCAGCGATGGCAGCCAATACATTGCTCTCAAAGCCAAGTATATATTAACAAAGCTCAGAAACATTACTGTACAGGTACTCTATGTCTTCTACTTTACATGATCATACCTTCAGGAAAGAGTAGTTGATGTCCAGGACTGAAGGTTAGCGCTGAATTCTTAATAACCATACAGTAATACATTCCCTGGTCCTTATCCTTAAATGAGTTAATGGTCAAAGTGAAAGAATTTCCTGGTTTATCCGCTATGAAACGACTGCTTTCATTTTGGTCTATTTGGTAACTTGATCTTTTCACCACACTGAGATAAACAATTGCTTCTGGATTCTTTTCATTTTTCCTCTGGCGGAACCAATGTACTCCGTGATCCATGGAATCTCCTGGATCTGCAGAACAGTCCAGCCTCACCTTGTCGGCATTGCCCCTCGATACCTGAGGACCACTGAGCCTCAGATGCTGTGAACCTAGAAGAGATATATATTCTAAATATGACAGACCTGTAATCTTTCGTATAATCATTTTGATTTATTTTTCCATCTTAAGGAAACCCTGCGACCATCTTAAAAAATGATATATTCTATTAATAAATGCTTACCTTCAGTCGTCCTTTACAGAAACATTGTTTTATTCACGTGCAACGTGTTTTTGAACTTGCTAGTTCCCCTTGCCTCCTGCCATGTCATAGCCCTCGTCTCATCTGGGAGAGGCCAGTTACTGTCTGTGCTGGCCTAGCACCTCAGCCCCTCCCCTTACCTTTATAACCTTTTATGTAGCCGATGAGAGAGAAGCGAAGG
The DNA here is from genome assembly GCF_905171775.1 of Rana temporaria. NCBI lineage: Eukaryota > Metazoa > Chordata > Amphibia > Anura > Ranidae > Rana > Rana temporaria. The sequence continues at coordinate 639,344,091 of NC_053489.1, forward strand.
AGAATACTATAGAACAGGGGTCTCAAACTGGAAGCCCTCCAGCTGTTGTGAAGCTACCCATCATACCTCTGAGTAATGCTTGTAACTGTCAGGTCTCGTACACACGGACGGACTGTCCGATGAAAATGGTCCGCCGGACCGTTTTCATCGGACATGTCCGCTGCCGGATTTTGGTCTGAGGGTTGTACACACCATCAAACCAAAATCCCCGGGGACAGGATACGCAGTGACGTGGCCGCGCTGTCGCCACGACGATGACGCGGCGACGTGCGCGACCCTGAAAGGTCAATGCTTCCACGCATGCGTCAAATCACTTTGACGCATGCGAGGGCTTTCGGCCGAGCGGACATGTCCGGTAAGTCGTACAGACGACCGAACATGTCCGACGGACAGGCTTCCAGCGAACCTGTTTCTTAGCATGCTAAGAAACATTTGTCCGCTGGAAACCTGTCCGATCCGCCGGAAAATTGTCCGGTCGGACGTACAGACGACAGAACATGTCCGCTGAAACTGGTCTGCAGACCAGTTTCAGCAGGCATGTTCGGTCGTGTGTACTGGGCCTCAGCCTTACAATGCCTCATGGGACTTGTAGTTCTGCAGCAGCTGGAGGGCCGCCGGTTGGACACATAGGTCACTTAAGTGACAGCCATCATTCTTTTGGGGCTGCTGACATTACATCCATGATGGTGGCACCCAGCAACAATCTCAAGGCTTTTGGATGTCTACACAAGGGAGCCTTTTACAAGAAAATAACATTTCTAATGTATGTTTTTTTTTTTGTAAATTCTATTTATTCTTTTAATGTAGTTTTTTTTTACATAGAAAAAGACATATATACTCAAGTATAAGCCGACCCGAATATAAGCCAAGGCACTTAACTTTACCACAAAAATGGGAAAACGTATTGACTCGAGTATAAGCCTAGTGTGTCCATCTGCATGCCTCACTGTGTCTCACTTTGCCTTACTGTGTCCATGTGCATGCCTCACTGTGTCCATGCCTCACTGTGTCCATGCCTCACTGTGTCCATGCCTCACTGTGCCCATGCCTTACTGTGCCCATGACTAGACTGACGTTTAACATGGGAGTCTATGGAACGGGTGCCTGTCTTTGAAAAATCGGTGCTCCCCAGCCGTAGGTCCCTCAGACAACAAACTTTGCACACTTGTAGAGGAGATATGGGGCTACATGTGTACCAAGTTCCGGGTCCAGGGAACCTACGACCTCGAAGGTACCGGGTCCCCAAAGTTCGGAAGATCAGACGCAAAAAGGTGACTCGAGTATAAGCTGAGGGGGGCATTTTCAAAATGTGCTGAAAAACTCGGCTTATACTCGAGTATATACGGTATACAAACTTAAAACATAGTAAACATTCAGCACTACAATTCCCAGCACCAGTGTACAATGCAGCTCCCATACCAAATAATAGCAGACATCAGAAATCCTTCCATATAGAGATCATAGTAAAGGGGAAAGGGGGGAGAGTATACACAATGTACATTCGTTATATGCATTATAATGTCCCCCTACAGCAGTATTAAAGAGAGTTATAAGTTCCGATCCAGGCTTACACAAGCCTCACTACCCGCCACATAGGGCAACCATTCACCAGAAGGCAGTTAATCTGTAGTGGTTGAGTTGTTGTCTATCCAGCCACCCCACACCTTTTTACACTTATCAGGTACCCCTCTATTGAGATACGTGGCTTCATACAGAGGTAGAGCCTTGTTGATCAATGCCTTCCAGGCCATAAAGGTAGGAGCCAACGGTTTCTTCCACGATAGGATAATCACTTTGCGAGCATAGTACTGGAGCAATGTAAGCAGAGTACGGATCACATTTTTGGGTGCTAATGTGTCTACCAAACAGACAAATTTCGATGATGGTGTAATGGAGATTGTAGTTACCGACCCAACACAGTCCATCACACCCAGCAGTTCGGATTTATGGGCAGAGCCACACAGGAAATCTGCTCCAGGTGCATCACACCTCCGGCAGTTCGACGGGTGCGCAGGGAAAATCCTTGCTAACTTAGCGGGAGTGTAGTATATCCTATGAAGAAACTTGAACTGTATCAGGTGATCACGCGCCGACACCAGTCTGGCAAGCGTGGTACTCCAGATATCATCCCAATCGTCATTGTCAAGCTGCAGGAAATCCAACGTCCATGCAGCACGACAGGATGCGAGAAGCTTCGTAGTATAATAATTCCTTGTATATAGTAGACAAGGCTTTGGGTAGGTCCTTGTCCCTGAGCAGTGATTCCAGGTCGCAAAGCCCGCACACTCAGGGTGGAGGACCCAAACTGGGCCGAAAATGCATGCCTGAACAGTAAAAAAAAAGAACAGGTGCAAGCTAGGGAGCTGGTACTTCTGAGCACATCAAACGCCAACAACACCCCATTTTCAAACACTGCACCCACTGTTTTTATCCCATATCTGGTCCAGACTACTGGATCTGGATATGCAAAAAAGTGGGATAGGCATGGATTGCTCCACAGAGGAGTATGGGGTGACACTACCCCACCCTGAAGCGCAGCCCTTCTAGTCAAGTCCCATGCTCTGATGACCGAGCGCATCTAATGTATGTTTAATGTACAAGTGTTTAGGGTCTGCAGAAATAACAAAATAAACATATAATTCAAATAATGTAATTAAATATAAGACAGAACATAGGAGAGCCCTTACTTAAAGGGTCACTAAAGGAAAAAAAAAAATTGCCTAAAATTAATGTCTGCAAGGTAGACAGACAGAATAGTGTAGGGCTGCAACTAACGATTATTTTCATAATCGAATAGTTGGCCGATTATTGTTTCGATTAATCGATTAATCGGATAATAGCCTTAAAAAAAAAAATTACCATTTAAAAAAAAAATTTGGGCCAATTTGTTGTTGGGCAGATTACAAAACACAAATTGCCGCAAAACACATTACATGCTTTTCTGCAGCTTCTCCATTGAAGTATATTGAACCAAAAAAAACAAAATAGCACCGTTTTGCGTTAAAAAGCCCTTGCCCTATCCAAATACGCAGCAGCTGAAAAAAAAATCATGGATGTGAACGTGTCCCATAGGAAAACATGTAAATGAACTGTAGTGTGTTTCTGCAAAAAGCACCAAAAAACAGAGGTGTGACCCAGGCCTGAGATGTTTAGTAACATAATGGGGTTAAAAAAACTAAAATAAGTACAAAAAGAGCAAATAATCGCTACTGTAAGGGGTTCATTTTTTTTACTGTGGAACAGTGAAAGTAATATTTTCAGTAGCGATTTGCTTTTTTGTACTATAAAGGGCTAACTTTCATTTTTTTAACCCCATTATGTTACTGGCCGATTAATCCATTATGAAAATTGTAATCGATTAATTTCATAATCGATTAGTTGGCGATTAATCGATTAATTGTTTCGGCCCTAGAATAGTGTAATGATTCTGTTAAAAAAACTAGTAAATACCTATTAAATTCCTTCATCTATATCACCTCCGGCATTCTAGTTTGTGTTCTCTCATTCACTTCCTGGTTTTCATCGCTCGTTCATGTAAGAACTACATTTCCCAGTATGAATTGCGGCACGCCCAGTAATTCACACCTCCTTGAAGTCTCTAACACGTAGAGAGCGTCCTGCCGCACAGATGTAGTTCCCAGGAGGTGGTGAGCACGTTACTGACCACCGGAGTAAAGCCTCCAGTCACGGTGGTGAGTAACAATCATGCCTCGTACACACGGCCGAGGAACTCGACGTGCCAAACACATCGAGTTCCTCGGCCAGTTCAGCACTGAAGCCGCCGAGGAGCTCGGCGGGGAGAGAGCTCCCATAGAACAACGAGGAAATAGAGAACATGTTCTCTATTTCCTCGCCGAGCTCCTCGTCGGCTTCCTCGGCCGAAAGTGTACACACGGCCGGGTTTCTCGGCAGAATTCAGCCAGAAACTCGGTCGGAAGCTGAATTCTGCCGAGGAAACTGGTCGTGTGTACGGGGCCTCAGACAAGCAGGAAGTGAACAGAACAGAGAAGAAATAAAGCAACTTCTGAGCAAAAACGAACAATGAGGAAGTGAAAAGAGGAATGTCTGCAGGTAAAGGATGCTTATTATAAAAAAAACGTTTTCCTTTACAACCCCTTTAAGGAAATTATTGGAAGTCAGGTATAAGGAAAAAGTGATTATTTTGCCCAAAGGATATGTAATTAAAAAAATAAATAAATGAATATCGCATTGACCAATCTTGCACAGAATGGAGGAACGGGGCAGACATAAAGATGCTTAGTGGCTATCAGTCAACCACAGCTGGACTTGCTAATTACTCTTGAAAAATGATGAAACATTTCAGATGAGTAACATTCCAAGTGGGTGGCTTTTTTTAACAGCGCTAAGATCTAACTGGACTGCTGAGGTCAACCAAGTAGAGTGCGCATAACTTTGGAATGTGGTTAACCAGTCCAGTGGCTTTTATCTAAGTTCTAAGTATCAATAGGCATTATTCGCAAAACAGTTTCTTTCTCATTTGGCCACAATTTTCTTTCATTTTTTCTCATCCAATATTTTTTATTTTAAAGAAGAAAATAGGAAAAATAGGAAAATGCAGAACATATGAAGATCAGACAGAATTTGTCCAGTGCACATTCTGAGTACAAGGGTAGTCATACCACCCATTAGCATCGAGATAGGTAGGTCAAGGGGTAATATCAACAAATCTACTGCCATAGTGCACCTAAAAAAGCTCCCCCCCTTCCTTAGGCGACAAACCCTCTCATATCTGATCAAGAGTAGTGACAAAACCACAATGCCGTACATCAACTACAATTATAAAAAAAAGTAAGAGAGAGAAGGAAAATGGAGGATAGAGGAAGAAAGAAGAAGGGAAAGAATATAGATCTCCATCTTGATGCAATGCCCATTATAGTCCTACATCCAGGCAAACCTTCATATATGTAGCATAGGGTTTCTCTCATTTTTTAAAAACGCATCTTAGGCCCCATACACACGAGAGAATTTATCCGCGGATACGGTCCAGCGGACCGTTTCCACGGATAAATCCTCTCAAAGATTTCCGCAGATTTCGATGCGATGGAGTGTACACACCATCGCATTGAAATCCGCGCGGAAATCCTCTGGCGATGACGTGTCGCGCCGTCGCCGCGATTATGACGCGGCGACGGGCGCGACGCTGTCATATAAGGAATTCCACGCATGCGTCAAATCATTACGACGCGTGCGGGGAATCCCTTTGGACGAATGGATCCGGTAAGTCTGTACAGACGAGCGGATCCATCCGTTGGAATGGATTCCAGCAGATGGATTTGTTGTGCATCACAGCAAATATCCGATCTGCTGGAATCCATCCCAGAGGATTGCTGGGATTTATCTGCGGATGGATTCTATCGTGTGTACGGGGCCTTATAGTGTTTATATTTCCAAAGCCTAGTTTCACAAAGGAGTTTAACATGCATTTTTTAGCTGGCTTTGTATGTATTGGTGTGTTATCACTACTAGTTAGTACTACTAGAAGTATTAACATATTCTTAACAATCGATAACAGAGATTTAAAATAAGCCCCCATTGGGTTTTTAGGGTGGTCGGACATGCGGGTGTGGTCTGACAGCATTTAGGCCCTTCTGTCTGTTGTTGGCTCTACAGCGTTTCTGTTCCAATGAACAATCAATGGTAAACTGAGAGGGAATAGAAAGCTTGTATAACAGTGTCAATTTGCTGTCCCCTTAAAATAACTCAATACACAGCCATTAATGTCTAAATCACTGGAAACAAAAGTGAGTACACCCCTAAGTAAAAAAGGTCCAAATTGAGCCCAAAGTGTCAATATTTTGTGTGGCCACCATTATTTTTCCAGCACTGCCTTAACCCTCTTGGGCATGGACTTTACCGGAGCTTCACAGGTTGCCACTGGAGTCCTCTTCCATTCCTCCATGACAACATCACGGAGCTGGTGGATGTTAGAAACCTTGCGCTCCTCCACTTTCCATTTTAGTATGCCCCACAGATGCTCAATAGGGTTTAGGTCTGGAAACATGCTTGACCAGTTTATCACCTTTACCCTCAGATTCTTTAGCAAGGCAAAAATCGTCTTGGAGGTGTGTTTGGGGTCATTATCGTGTTGGAATACTGCCCTGCGGCCCGGTCTCCAAAGGTAGGGGATCATGCTCTGTTTCAGTATATCACAGTACATGTTGGCATTCATGGTTCCCTCAATGAACTGTAGCTCCCCAGTGCCGGCAGCACTCGTGCATCTCCAGACCATGACACTCCCACCACCATGCTTGACTATAGACACTTGTCTTTGTACTCCTCACCTGGTTGCCGCCACACACGCTTGACACCATCTGAACCAAGTAAGTTGATCTTGGTCTCATCAGACCACAGGACATGGTTCCAGTAATCCATGTCCTTAGTCTGCTTGTCTTCAGCAAACAGTTTGTGGGCTTTCTTATACATCATCTTTAGAGGAGGCTTCCTTCTGAGATTACAGCCATGCGGACCAATCTGATGTGGTGTATGGTCTGACCACTGACAGGCTGACGTCCCACCCCTTCAACCTCTGAAGCAATGCTGGCAGCACTTATACGTCTATTTACCATAGACAATGTCTGGATATGACGCTAAGCACGTGCACTCAACTTCTTTGGTCGACCATGGCGAGGCCTGTTCTCAGTGTAACCTGTCCTGTTAAACCTCTGTTTGGTCTAAACTGCTCAGTTTCAGAGTCTTTGCAGTCTTCTTATAGCCTAGGCCTTCTTTATGCAGAGCAACAATTCCTTTTTTCATATCCTCAGAGAGTTCTTTGCCATGAGGTGCTGGATGTTGGATGTTGGACCTCCAGTGACCAGTATGAGAGAGTGAGAGCAATAACACCAATATTAACACACCTTCTCCCCATTCACACCTGAGACCTTGTAACACTAACGAGTTAAGCCTCGTACACACGACCAAGGAACTCGACGGGCGAAACACATAGTTTTCCTTGTCAAGTTCCTTGTTAGGCTGTCGAGGAACTCGACAAGCCAATTTTCTCCATTCCCGTCAAGGAAATAGAGAACTTGCTCTCTTTTTGGCTCGTCGAGTTTCTCGACAGTTTCCTCGACGAAAATGTACACACAACCGGTTTCCTTGGCAAAAAAAGTTTCTTGCTGGTTTTTGCCGAGAAACTCGGTCGTGTGTACGAGGCCTTACATGACACTGGGAGGGAAAATTACTAATTGGGCATAATTTGAAAATTTTCACTTAGGGGTGTACTCACTTTTGTTGCCAGCGGTTTAAACATTAATGGCTGTGTGTTGAATTATTTTGAGGGGACAGCAAATTTACACTGTTATACAAGCTGTACACTCACTACTTTACATTGTAGCAAAGTGTAATTTCTTCAGTGTTGTCACATGAAAAGATAGAATAAAATATTTACAAAAATGTGAGGGGTGTACTCACTTTTGTGAGAAACTGTGTGTATATATATATATATATATATATATATATATATATATATATACCATATTTGCCAGTGTATAAGGCAACCGGGGGTATAAGACGACCCCCTAATTTTGCAGTTTTTTAATATTTTTTGCCTGTACTCACCGTATAAGACGACCCCCCTTCTGAGGTTTCCGACGCTTCATATTTCTTCCTTCTGGAGCCATATTCTTCTTCCTTCTTGCTGGAGCTGGAGCCAATCATGGCGAGCAATGTATTCTATTAATGAATACAAAGCCTGCTTGGATTGGCAGAGGTTGTAACATCATCAGCCCACGCCTCTCTGACTCTCAAAGCCAATCCGAGCAGGCTACTGTATGTAGCCTGCTCGGATTGGCAGAGGTTGTTACTCCAATCCGAGCAAGGACTGTATTAATTTGAATACATCGCTAACCGGGATTGGCTAAGCGTATTACCGCACATCCAGCAGGCATCCGAGCAGCTGACCCGGCGTATAAGACGACCCCTGCTTTTTGACTATTTTTTTTAAGTGTAAAATGTAGTCTTATACACCAGCAAATACAGTATATATATATATATATATATATATATATATATATATATATATATATATATATATATGTGTGTGTATTCAAGGAAAGTGGTTCACTTTTAAGCCACCCTAAAACTTATAATAGCACTCCTTGCATCCAGAAGACGTTTAACCTCCATATGAAGGAGGGTCTTTATTTTTACAGATGGAAAATGTAAAAATGCATTTAACGGGCTGATTCTAGCAAAGTTCAGTAGATTGCTTAAAAATACAGTTGAATGTGTTGCTAGCATAGAATATAAACAGCTACATATATTTATAAAACCGATGCAGCAGAATAGTGACACAAGGACACAGACTATCGAGTTTTGGTAGTCAGAAAGTATTGTTCCCTTGGATCAATGGTTGTAATACACTTTGCTGTTTATTATATTGTATGTTTAAATGTTTTTACCAATTTAATGTTTTAAAAAAGTTATAAATGCTGCTTTTTGGGTGCATTGAGCTGCATATTAACATTCAATTCATATCAATTTAAGAACTTGTTCTGTAAACCCACCAAAAAGGTTTTTCACCTGGATCAACTAGCGGTTAGGCATTCTGAAGCTCTAAGTTATTTTTGTTTTTAATTTAATCAACCTCCCTGGCGGTATGATTCTTTCAGAAAAAAGATGCTGAAAGCGGTACCATTATTTGCAAGGAAATTTGGCATTTTATACTGTAGGCCTGTAATTCTTAGGAATAACTCACTTAAATCTGACCAAACAAGAGTCTAGTAGGCATCCCGGGTATGACATTTTTTTAAAAACAAAATTATAAATTATAATATAATAAATAATTAAAAATAATTAAAACAAATAATAATATAATTATAATAAAAATTATTCAATAATGTAATCAACTCAAAATCACTGAAATTTGCTCAGTTGCAGAATTGTCGCTGTCATTATTTTTTTTTTTTTTTATGACGAATTTCCCCACAAATCGCTATCGCTCAATTCTGCAAGTGATTATAATTTATTATCGCTGTTTTCTAGCTGCTCTAAAACCATTTTTGACATAAAAAGACACTTTTGGTTGCTATGGACATTCTACAGTTTTTATTATATAAAAGTACATGTAGGGCACTGGGCAGACCACTAGGGACAAGGGGGGTGTGTATTTTTTACATACAGTACTGTAACCTATAAGATTACAGTATACTGTGTGTATTGTGTTTGTTTACGTTTTTGAATTTGGCGCCGTTCTCCGCTCCCGTGCGTCGTAACGTCGCAGGGAACGGAGATCGGCGGCACAGGAGGACGCTGTGTGAAACGAGCGAGCACCCGCTCGCTCGCACAGCGCGGTGGCATCGCTGGATCCAGGGACAAGGTAAGTAAACACTGCCTGTGGATGCTGCGAGGCGAGCCCGAGTCTGACTCGGGGTTACCGATCGTAGCACAGAAATCTAACCCCGAGTCAGACTCGGGAACACCGCCAGGAGGGTTAATGGTTAAACTTTGTGAACATGTTTATTTTTTATTCTATCTATATAACTACCTATTAACCTTGAGAATGCATTTCCATGTGTTAATATAGGCACTTTTTTTTTTAAACAGTGACCTATAAGGCTGGGTTCACACTGTGTGTGGAGCGACTTGCAGCAGGGGGTCGAGTGTGTCCTTGTTTACCGTTTCAGGTCCAAATTCGGTCCGAATTTTTGGCTGAATTCAGACCTGAAATGGACCAGAAGACGCACAGGACTCTTCTGCAAACCGCTCCGTGGCCGCCCCATAGATGTGTGAACTGGTTCCATTGAGAGACGGTCACAGTCTCCTGACATGCAAATTTAAATGCAGAGAAACCCACATCCAAGTCGCACCAGTGTGAACCAAGCCTGAAAGACCACACCATTATAAGGCGCTCTATACAATTTCTCTTATTAGATTACAAAAATTACATTACACCCTTCTTTCCCGCGACGCTGTCAAATTTTTTTTTTTTCCCGCCGCATCTCTTTTTTTTCCCGACTCAACTTTTTTTACCCGGCAGGATTCACAAAACTCGGCGTAACGTAATTTCGCGCAATGCACGTCGGGAAAAACGCGTTGGGAGCATGCGCAGTACGTCCGGCGCGGGAGCGCGCCTAATTTAAATGGGACTCACCCCATTAGATTGGGCCCGCCTTGCGCCGGACGAATTTAAGTTACACCGCTGAAAATTTCTAGGTAAGTGCTTTGTGGATCGAGCACTTAGGTAGAGATTTTGCAGCTGTGTAACTTAAATAGGAAGATTTAAGTTAAGCCCGCTCGTTGTGGATCTGGCCCTCTGTTTTTTATTTTCCTTGCATGTCCCCCTCGGATCTACAGTAACTGCACTTCCAAGTGCACTTTCAGAGCAATTTTAAGTGCACTTTGCAGTTGTAGTTTGCACTTGTAGTGCAAAGTGAATTTATCTTTTTAGTAAATAACTCCCATTGTATAGAATGCTGGGTTCCTGAAAATGACCGATGGAATAGTATGCAAAATATATGTTTCAAAATTTCTTTCAAAAGAACCACGTATATTTGTTGAAACTTGAATCCGTTATTTCCAAAACCGTTTTGATAGGGTAATTGTAGGAGTATTAGCTTGCTCGCAAAAAAAAGTTGAGAACTGTAAATGATAGCCTCTCGTTTGTGGCAGGAGTTCAATTTTAAGAGAATCTTTCTGTGAGGACTATATTCCGAGTGGATCAATGAGACACACAAACATGTTCTAGACAATGTGAAATGTTAAATGTGAAAAGAAAATTGCTGTATGTAGATTGGTGCTGATGGTTTGGCATTAAATCTAAACTGCCTCACCTAAATTTATTAAAGATGCAAGCTTTCATGACCGGTTGGGTTAATTTTTTTAAGCATGAACTGTAAAATGCCATAAGAATGACGTAACATGTCCTGAAATCTTCCATCTATAATATTCTAAGTTAAACGTTAATTAATTGCTAACATGGTAGACTCTACTACTGTTGTGCAGATTGGTGAAAAGGTATGAACTGTGTAAAACACAAAGAACATGGGGCCAGATTCTCGTAGAATCCACGGCGGCGTAGCGTAAGCCATTTACACCACGCCGCCGCAATTTACTGGAGCAAGTGCCGTATTCTCAAAGCACTTGCTCCATAATTTGCAGTGGCGTAGTGTAAATGGCCCGGCGTAAGGCCGTGTAATTCAAAGGGGGCGGCTTGTATTTAAATTAAGCGCGCCCCCGCGCCGATCGAACTGCGCATGGGCTGGCCGTAAAAATAGCCCAGTGTGCATGCTCCAGCTCACGACGGAAAACGTCAATGAAGCCGACGTGAGCGTCATTTAAGTAAAGCCCTATTCGCAAACGACTTAGTAAAACAACGTAAACGATGGAAAAAGACGACGCTGTCCCAACGCCATACTTAACATGGCATACGACGGACCTTCGTAAACTTACCCCTCATATAGCAGGGGTAAGTTTACGCTTACGGAAACGACGTAAACGACGACGAGGCGGCGCAAAAACTTTCGGGAATCAGCGTATCAAGTTCATTTGCATAGACAAATGAGAAATCGTCGTAAACGCCATCTAGCGGTCAGCGTGGAATTACATCTAAGATCCGACGGTGTAAGTGACTTACGCCAGTCGGATCTACGCCGTATCTATGCGTAAATGATTCTAAGGATCACTCGCATAGATACCCGGGCTCAGAAACAGAGATACGACGGTGTATCTGGAGATACACCGTCGTATCTCTTTTGAGAATCTGGCCCATGGTGCTCATACTAGTGCAATTAAGTCAACCCTAGCTTTAAAATTCACTTTTTTTTGCCTATAATGCTTAAAATGCCACATATTACCTATCGCCTGAAATCCTTATATGGAAATATATTTTATATACCGGTATATATATATATATATATATATATATATATATATATATATATATATATATAGATAGCTTTCGACATGCAGTTTTGTCCACCCGGAGCTGTGTAAGCATGCTGTAAAGGTCATTTAAAATGCAAATAAAAGTTTAGATGAAGTTACACTATTTCATTATTTATTGAGGTTACATACCTCTTCAGCTCAGTCTTTCTCAAGATTTTTAATGTGTCCCTCCCGGTCTAATAGCCAGTGTCACTAAGCACCCTTAATCGGTGTACATTTTTTGATACTCCTAACTGTAAATAACTACTAGTGTTGCTCACGAATATTCGCATTGCGAATATTCGTTACGAATATGGCATATTCGAATATTCGCAGATAACTCGAATTTCGCGGCCAAAATTCGATATTCCGAATATTCGTATTTTTTCAAATTTATTTTTAAAACAGATCACATCCTATCGACGTCTAAAAGCATTGCTGGTATGATTAGAGACCCTGGGCCGAGTAGCTAAGCTGAGGCGATCCTTTTATGTTGCCGAATATTCGCAATCGCGAATATTCGATTTCCGAATATTCGCGAATACTTTCTCCGCCCTTCTTTTGCATCAGAGCCAATCAGAGTTCTCCTACCACAGTTGTCAAAATTTCGCAATCAATTTCGCATTCGCATTAGCGAAATTTCGATAAAATATCACGAATATTCGCGAATACTTTCTCCGCCCTTCTTTTGCATCAGAGCCAATCAGAGTTCTCCTACCACAGTTGTCAAAATTTCGCAATCAATTTCGCATTCGCATTAGTGAAATTTCGATAAAATATCACGAATATTCGCGAATACTTTCTCCGCCCTTCTTTTGCATCAGAGCCAATCAGAGTTCTCCTACCACAGTTGTCAAAATTTCGCAATCAATTTCGCATTCGCATTAGTGAAATTTCGCCAAAAAATTTTTTTGATAAAATATCACGAATATTCGATTTTAGCGAATATATCACGAATATTCGTCTATATATTCGTGATATATCGTGAAATCGAATATGGCGTATTCCGCTCAACACTAATAACTACCCATGCTTCAATACCTGCTTTATAAAGAATGTATAGCTAACACGCTAAACCAGCTTTTCTCAACCTTTTATACATGAAGGAACCCTTGAAAAAAAACGTCTACGCTCAGGGAACCCCTGCTAATCACTAGATCTACAGCTCACGGTACAATAGTGTGATGCTTACTGGGAAAAATGCTCCTTACATTTGTGATCATTGGCAATAATCCCCATTACAGAAAGCTAAAAAGATCATTGTCGTCAGTAGTTAATAAGCTGAAAGGCAGAAGTTGCTAACTTCTCAGGGAACCCCTGGCTACTTCTGGAGGAACCCTGGTTGAGAACGACTTGCTCTAAACTGTTGTAACAAATGTACATTAAGAAGCAGAATTACTTGTTGTATATGCGGAAGAGGTCCTTGGGCAAATGACCCGTGTTTTTGTTGATGTTTCAAACTTTAACTAGTTTGGATAAGATAGATAGATAGATAGATAGATAGATAGATAGATAGACATGTAGATAGATAGATAGATAGATAGATAGATAGATAGATAGATAGATAGATAGATAGATAGATAGATAGATAGATAGATAGATAGAGGCCCTTGGGAAAATGACCCATGATTTCATTGATGTTTCAGCCTTTACAATCGGACTAGTTTCGAAAAAAAAATAAAGAAATATGATAGTACCATAAATCTATGAAAAATGAGTTGTTGCCCATTTAATATATCTTATGTGTAAGGTTCTATCTATGTATGATGTAAGACAAATTCTCATTATTATTTTTTTCTCTTTATCAACTTATAGACAATTAATTATTGAACCACTAGCCCCTGAACAATAGGTTTAATTGCTACAAACCATGAAACGCCTCGGACATCTTCTGACCCAGTTCACTACTGGCCAGACTCAAGTGGTTTTCGTTATATATGCATTTGCATGTTTTTCTGTTTTTGTGCTTGTCTAAAGTATATATGCATCCCACTGTGACTTTTCCATAAAGTCATTTACCTATTTTCATTTTTACTTTTCTAATTAAAAATATATATTTTCTATAATAATTTTTGTCAAGGAGTTTCTGCCTTCCAAAGTCCCACAGAGGAATTAGCTCGTTTTTCTATTCTAGTTTGGAAAAGATAGACAGAAAGATGATAGATAGATGATAGATAGGTAGATAGGTAGATAGATAGATCGATAGATAGATAGATAGATAGATAGATAGATAGATAGATAGATAGATACTGTAGATAGATAGATAGATAATAGACAGATAGACAGATGGATTGATAAAAGTATAGATGGCTTTTAGACCAATGGATTGATATAGTGTTGAGCGGAATACGCCATATTCGATTTTGCGATATATCACGAATATATAGACGAATATTCGTGAAATATTCGCTAAAATCGAATATTCGTGATATTTTATCAAAAAATTTTTTTTGCGAAATTTCGCTAATGCGAATGTGAAATTGATTGCGAAATTTTGACAACTGTGGTAGGAGAACTCTGATTGGCTCTGATGCAAAAGAAGGGCGGAGAAAGTATTCGCGAATATTCGTGATATTTTATCGAAATTTCGCTAATGCGAATGCAAAATTGATTGCGAAATTTTGACAACTGTGGTAGGAGAACTCTGATTGGCTCTGATGCAAAAGAAGGGCGGAGAAAGTATTCGCGAATATTCGGAAATCGAATATTCGCGATTGCGAATATTCGGCAACATAAAAGGATCGCCTCAGCTTAGCTACTCGGCCCAGGGTCTCTAATCATACCAGCAATGCCTTTAGACGTCGATAGGATGTGATCTGTTTTAAAAATAAATTTGAAAAAATACGAATATTCGGAATAGCGAATTTCGAGTTATTCGCGAATATTCGAATATGCCATATTCGTAACGAATATTCGCAATGCGAATATTCGTGAGCAACACTATAGATGAAGTCGATACACAGATAAACAACTAGATATGCAGGTAGTGGGATAGATAACCTGTGTTTTAATTGATGTTTCAGCCTTTACCATCTTTGATCGGTTTGGATAAGATGGACAGAGAGATGGATGATACAGTAGATCGATAGATGGATTGATAAAAGTATAGATGGATATTAAACCAATGGATTGATAGAAGATAGTAGATAGATAGATAGATAGACAGACAGACAGAGACAGACAGGGAGATGATAGACCAATAGTTAATTAGATAATAATACACAGATCAATGGGTGGATTGATGGAGATAGATAGATAGATAGATAGATAGATAGATAGATAGATAGATAGATAGATAGATAGAGGGGGAGAAGATAGATGACCTGATCTGACTATTTTGGCTATGATAGATAGATTAATAGATGAATAGATAATCATACACAGACCAATGGGTGGATTGATAGAGATAGATAGATAGATAGATAGATAGATAGATAGATAGATAGATCAATAGATAGATACACAGACCTAATTGATTGATTAATCAATATGATATCTAGACAGAATGGCACACTTGCCTCCTAAGCCTCTGTCTTCTTTATTATAAAGTTTACATATTATACTATACTGTACATAGCTGTATAGTTGCCATTTGCTCCTGATTCATATGACCAGTCCCAGGTTTTCAATACCTGCTGGTATTGTTCTTGTGTTTTTATATAAACTCTAATGCCTCGTACACATGATTGGTTTTCCCGACGGGAAAACTGCCATGTTTGCTTTTGGTCGGGAAAACCGGCCGTGTGTATGAGGCATAAGTGTTAATTTCTTATTTGGCAGACTACAAACTATTCTATAAATCTTTATCACGGAATCATATTCTCTTCTCAAGTTTTTTCTGTTTTAATAGTCTTCATTACTTAAAAAATAAATAAAAAAAATAACAATTACAAGGTACAGAGCCAAACTGACCACTCTTCTGAAGTTTTTATGCAAACATTTACTAGATACATCACTAATACTGATATGATCATTTTTTATTTTTAGCAGAGCAGAAATGTATCTAAAAGCTTTGAAGGACCTTAGCAATAAAGTTCTCCTGTAGATGATTGCAAGCTGTATAAATGTGAATAAATTACAGAATAATTATATTTGACAATACCATCTGTTGGCGATATTTTGTCATACATGCTGCTAAACTATTTCTAAAATGGGGGAATCAATGAGAAGGAGCATTCCTTATGTTATTCCTCACCCAATGCATTGTATTGTACTGTATTATTACTTGTCTTCCAAAAAAAAACTTTTTTGAAAACAAAAAAGAATTGCTAAAATACATTTTAGACCAAAACCAGCAATAACAGTCAAAATAACTAAAAATAGTAGCAAAATAAAAATAGTAAAAAGAGAAAAAAAATATATAATCCAAACATCTAAAAATTCCAAATAATTAAAGCCCTAGTTAAATTAGATATGTTACATACAAAGTACGATAATATTATTTTACAGGTGACTTTTTAAAAGACTGCTACTTTAAAGTCAGTGGAAAAGTGATGATTTTTTTATTTTATTTTTTATATCCAACTGTATATCAGAAAACTGCTAGCTCTATGGGCTGTTCTGAGCCTGAGTAGTGATGATACAGGTTTCAAATATGAACACTGAATTTATTACTACTACTTTATGTCCAAATTCCTTTTCTGTTAGAGTCTCTTTATTATCACACAAATGACATAACATGGCAAATAACTGTCCTGCTGACCATACAGGTGAATGTGAGGGTAACAAGTTCTAACTTACCTTGGAATTGACAAAAAAAGATAAGCAGAATGGTGAACGTGCCAATTTTATTGTCCTTCATGGCTCTGCTGAAGTCTTCTGTCAGTAACGAAAGCGACTTTCATTTCTGGGATCCCATCACAGAGAGAGGATGTGATGTCACCCGTCCTCACTGCTAACAGAGAAACACACTATATGAAAAATGAAAAAATGTGAAATGAAAGATAAGCAATAAACATGTCCAATATACAGTATGTCTGCATCGTATATAGAAAAGATTGCATTTGGAGAATAGCATGCATTGCGTCGCTTTAACTGACAATTGCGCGGTCGTGCAGCGTGGCTCCCAAACAAAATTGGCGTCCTTTTTTTCCCACAAATAGAGCTTTCTTTTGGTGGTATTTGATCACCTCTGCGGTTTTGATCTTTTGCGCCATAAACAAAAATAGAGCGTAAATTTTGAAATAAAATGAATATTTTTTACTTTTTGCTGTAATAAATATCCCCCAAAAATATGTAAAAAAACAATTTTTTTCCTCAGTTTAGGACGATACGTATTCTTCTACATATTTTTCTAAAAAAAAAAATTGCAATAAGCGTTTATTGATTGGTTTGCGCAAAAGTTATAGCGTCTACAAAATAGGGGATAGTTTTATGGCGTTTTTTTTATATAAAAGGATTGGATGGGGGAATCGGGTAACAAACCCAGGGACTTTAAACGGTGTCAATTAAAGAATATAACAGAGAATACTGATGTAGATAAAAATATAATTTATTCGATGATACAAAATTTCACAGAATTAAGACATGACATTGTTGATCCTTGTGATCATGTAGCGGCTCGAATGAACCAAGCAACGCCCAGACCTCTTACAGATTGCCCGACATGTTTCGCTACAAGCTTCATCAGGGGCATATATACAGGGGAGGCTACAAGGGATAAGCAGAGAACAACATCATCAATATTTATATAAATAATTGGCATGTCGATAGTATTATACTAACAGACAATAAGCAAATTTAAACAATAAATAATCATTGACAATAGAAAAGGAACAAAATTAATTGAATGATGTCAAGTATTCATGAATAGTACAGAGATCACAGAAACCATAATAAAGCAGGGTGATCATGAGCAGACTTACCACGCAGAGATCAAAAGATCATCAAAGGTCATGTAATGAAAACTAAGCATACACAGCCATAGTTTGAAAACCAAATTAAACCTGTAGGTACAGAGCCCCACTGGAACCATTCCATACACAAGCCGTCACAGAGATGCTGCAGTATAAAAAAGAAGGAATAGATAAAATTAAATATATATAGGGTAAATAGTAAGGATCCCTAAAATTCCAGACAGATATATGCATGCACAGATTAAATAAAAATCAATGCAAAGAACACTATACTTGCCAAATGTGGCAAGAAGTAGAAAGAAAAATATCCTAAAAAATATATATATATATATATACCTAATGAGGTTGGTAGGGTCCAGTGAAAAAAGCTGGCATCAGCGTATGGATAAATCCAGCACCTGGATGGTTAAACAACCATTGGTCAAAGGGTGGGATAAAATCCCCAATGTTGAAGACTGGTAAAAGACAAAAAAATATATGGATATAATGATAGGTAATATGTATTGAAATAGCTGAAAAAAATTTTTTTATAATTGTTGGTGTGGTGAACAGTTCAAGATAGTAGCACACCACTTACCTCTTCACTGCTGACAGGTTAGCTAAAAGCACGAATAGATCTGAAGACCAAGCAGTCTAGTGACCCTGACAAGGCAGAGCCATTGAATGGATCATGAGTGTGGATCTCTTTATATACCTCCCACAGAGGCGTTTGATGACGCCGCTGGGGGTGGGCTGAAGTGATGGGCAGTGATAGGTGCTGGGCTTCAAGGGGGGAGGACAGGGGGGAGGACAGTTGAAATCCCCTGTCATGGATCGCCAGCAACGGCGAGGCATATCACGCGCGCGCACGTCAGTGACGGGTGGATGACGTCACAGGGCGGCGCTGGGAGTGAGCGCCATCTTGGATCAGGGCTGGAGACCTGGCAAAGCGGATGACGAGCTAGAGTGGGTCACTGGCAGTCAGTCCGTCGTCACCGATCGGTGAACGGCGGCGAAAAGAAGTGAACACACTAGTGAGTGAGCGCGGCATGGTGAGGGAGGGCCAGAATGGAAGTGGCCGGGCCACACCAAGGATGTCCCCATCGGAGGCAGATGGATAGAGCCAAACGATAGTGAGCAGCACCGACAAGCAATGCCCATATGGGATCACATAAATAGCAGGGACCGGACCTATTTCCCCACATAATAACGTGCGCCCCTATTGCCCATACAGCACAGAGACAGCAGCATAATGAAACAAGGAGACCAGTGGAGGCAAATACAGATACAGGCATGGCAAAAGCATATATAGATATATAGAAGGAGACCTAAAACATGATTAGAGGATGATTAACAAGTCAATACAATGATTGTGGTTAATGGGAGAGCTACGGAGAAAATGTCAATAAAGATTAAAAAATGTATAAAGTAAAAAGGGGGGGGGGGGGGTTGGATCTTGATCAAAGAGTGCTGGTAAATCTGCTCTGTAGATACATGTAGACATTAAATGATACATTGGATATGAAAATGACTGATTTAACAATAGACAACTTTCAATATAGGAGAAAAGACAGAGAAATAAGAAAATAAGAAAATAAAAAAATGTATATATAGCAAGACCAAGATTGAACAATAAATGGAATATCTGTTTTTAGAGGAAGGGTTTGAAACTGAACCCCTCATTCAAGCCGGGTGGCTTGAGAGCCGCTAATTGGTGGATCCATTTAGCTTCTTTTTGCAAAAGTATCTTGTCATAGTCCCCTCCTCTATCTCCTGGGGGGACATACTCGAGTGCAAAAAAATGCATGCACGTACTGTCGAAGTTATGGAACAATCCCATATGTCTGCTGATGGGAGTTTCCATCTTTTTCTTTCGCACCAGGGCAACATGATCCCTGATGCGGTGGAAAAAGGGCCTCTTCGTCTTGCCGACATAAAATGCACGACAAGAGCATTGCATGATATAAACAACACCTATTGATTGGCAGTTGGCCGCAAAATAGGGTTTGTATTTATGTCCGTTCGGAAGTACACATGTAGCCGATGCAAATATATATCTGCAAAATGCACACTTGTGGCATGGGCGTGTACCTAGCAGACTTGCAGGGATGGATGTACGACTGGAGTAATGACTCCTGACCAGCTTGTCACGGAGCGAACAGGAGGGGACTATGACAAGATACTTTTGCAAAAAGAAGCTAAATGGATCCACCAATTAGCGGCTCTCAAGCCACCCGGCTTGAATGAGGGGTTCAGTTTCAAACCATTCCTCTAAAAACAGATATTCCATTTATTGTTCAATCTTGGTCTTGCTATATATACATTTTTTTATTTTCTTATTTTCTTATTTCTCTGTCTTTTCTCCTATATTGAAAGTTGTCTATTGTTAAATCAGTCATTTTCATATCCAATGTATCATTTAATGTCTACATGTATCTACAGAGCAGATTTACCAGCACTCTTTGATCAAGATCCAACCCCCCCCCCCCCCTTTTTATGTTATGGAGTAATACATTTATACATTTTTTAATCTTTATTGACATTTTCTCCGTAGCTCTCCCATTAACCACAATCATTGTATTGACTTGTTAATCATCCTCTAATCATGTTTTAGGTCTCCTTCTATATATCTATATATGCTTTTGCCATGCCTGTATCTGTATTTGCCTCCACTGGTCTCCTTGTTTCATTATGCTGCTGTCTCTGTGCTGTATGGGCAATAGGGGCGCACGTTATTATGTGGGGAAATAGGTCCGGTCCCTGCTATTTATGTGATCCCATATGGGCATTGCTTGTCGGTGCTGCTCACTATCGTTTGGCTCTATCCATCTGCCTCCGATGGGGACATCCTTGGTGTGGCCCGGCCACTTCCATTCTGGCCCTCCCTCACCATGCCGCGCTCACTCACTAGTGTGTTCACTTCTTTTCGCCGCCGTTCACCGATCGGTGACGACGGACTGACTGCCAGTGACCCACTCTAGCTCGTCATCCGCTTTGCCAGGTCTCCAGCCCTGATCCAAGATGGCGCTCACTCCCAGCGCCGCCCTGTGACGTCATCCACCCGTCACTGACGTGCGCGCGCGTGATATGCCTCGCCGTTGCTGGCGATCCATGACAGGGGATTTCAACTGTCCTCCCCCCTGTCCTCCCCCCTTGAAGCCCAGCACCTATCACTGCCCATCACTTCAGCCCACCCCCAGCGGCGTCATCAAACGCCTCTGTGGGAGGTATATAAAGAGATCCACACTCATGATCCATTCAATGGCTCTGCCTTGTCAGGGTCACTAGACTGCTTGGTCTTCAGATCTATTCGTGCTTTTAGCTAACCTGTCAGCAGTGAAGAGGTAAGTGGTGTGCTACTATCTTGAACTGTTCACCACACCAACAATTATAAAAAAAAATTTTTCAGCTATTTCAATACATATTACCTATCATTATATCCATATATTTTTTTGTCTTTTACCAGTCTTCAACATTGGGGATTTTATCCCACCCTTTGACCAATGGTTGTTTAACCATCCAGGTGCTGGATTTATCCATACGCTGATGCCAGCTTTTTTCACTGGACCCTACCAACCTCATTAGGTATATATATATATATATATTTTTTAGGATATTTTTCTTTCTACTTCTTGCCACATTTGGCAAGTATAGTGTTCTTTGCATTGATTTTTATTTAATCTGTGCATGCATATATCTGTCTGGAATTTTAGGGATCCTTACTATTTACCCTATATATATTTAATTTTATCTATTCCTTCTTTTTTATACTGCAGCATCTCTGAGACGGCTTGTGTATGGAATGGTTCCAGTGGGGCTCTGTACCTACAGGTTTAATTTGGTTTTCAAACTATGGCTGTGTATGCTTAGTTTTCATTACATGACCTTTGATGATCTTTTGATCTCTGCGTGGTAAGTCTGCTCATGATCACCCTGCTTTATTATGGTTTCTGTGATCTCTGTACTATTCATGAATACTTGACATCATTCAATTAATTTTGTTCCTTTTCTATTGTCAATGATTATTTATTGTTTAAATTTGCTTATTGTCTGTTAGTATAATACTATCGACATGCCAATTATTTATATAAATATTGATGATGTTGTTCTCTGCTTATCCCTTGTAGCCTCCCCTGTATATATGCCCCTGATGAAGCTTGTAGCGAAACATGTCGGGCAATCTGTAAGAGGTCTGGGCGTTGCTTGGTTCATTCGAGCCGCTACATGATCACAAGGATCAACAATGTCATGTCTTAATTCTGTGAAATTTTGTATCATCGAATAAATTATATTTTTATCTACATCAGTATTCTCTGTTATATTCTTTAATTGACACCGTTTAAAGTCCCTGGGTTTGTTACCCGATTCCCCCATCCAATCCTTTTTCATTTTCTATGGGATGTGGTGTCCTCTGATTTGTTTCCCTATGCCTCATTAATATAATTGTTTTTTTTATATATTTTTTTTACTAGTAATGGAGCCGATCTGCGATTTTTATCGGTACTGCGACCTTACGGAAGACACTTCGGACACTTTTGACACATTTTTGGGATCATTGGCATTTTTATAGCGATCAGTACTATAAAAATGCATTGATTACTGTAAAAATGTCATTGGCAGGGAAGGGGTTAACACTAGGGGGCGAAAAAAGGGTTAATTATGTTCCCTCATTGTGTTCTAACTGAAGGGGGGGGTGGGACTGACTAGGGGAAATTACAGATCGCTGTTCATACATTGTATGAATATGCGATCAGTCATTTCTCCCCCTGAAAGGACCGGGAGCTGTGTGTTTACACACACAGCTCCTGGTTCTCGCTCTGTAACGAGCGATCACGGGTGCCTGGCGGTGATCTCGCCAGCCGGGCACGAGCGTCGGCACCAGGGGCGAGCAGGGGGCGCGTGCCCCTAGTGGCTGTAATGCAAAATCACGTTATATTACGTGATTTTGCGCAGCCGAGCCGACCTGCCGCCGTAAAACTACGGTGGGCGGTCGACAATCGGTTAATTTGTCCATTCTTATATGTGCTCCTACTATGGAGGCTCTGGAAATTTCCAGTTAGGAACACAGTATATACAGAAGTCCCTTGGCGTGGGCACTGTGGCTTACACATATATTTGCAAATGTGTGCAAACATATCCCTCTGTTTTCAACGTAAACTTTTAGGCCCCGTACACACGTCCGAGGAACTCGACGGGCAAAACTCATCGTTTTGCTCGTCGAGTTCTGTGTGAAGCCGCCGAGGATCTCGGCGAGCCAACTTTCCTCATTGAACAATGAGGAAATAGAGAACATGTTCTCTATTTGGCTCGACGAGGAACTCGTCGGCTTCCTCGGCTGAAAGTGTACACACACCGGGTTTCTCGGCAGAATTCACCTCCGACCGAGTTTCTGGCTGAATTCTGCCGAGAAACTCGGTCGTGTGTACGGGGCCTCTCACAGCATCAATTTGGTCGTTTTGCAGGATGGCTGGTAAGTGTGCTGGGAAATCTTTTGTTTATTGGTGATGTGCATTGCCCTTCCATGTGCACCTTGCTGCAAAGGCTAGTTATAGATTGAGGTGGTTGCCACTTTTTTGTATGGGGGGGGGGGGGGCGGTGATTAGTGTTATATTAACCAATGACACATCTCCCACTCCATTAAACTGCTGGCTGGGAGATTTACTGGCATTCACTGAATGAAAACAAAGGGGCAGGATACTGGCTGATGTCATCGATCAGATATAAACAAACGTCAACTGCTCCCAACCTATAACTGTCCTTAACAGCAAGGCGCACATGGAAGGGTGATGCATGTCTGTCAATCTAAAACAAAGAAAAATTGCCAGCTAAACTTACCAGCCAGCCTGTCACAAACCGAATTGTCCTGTCTAACAATAGACCAGTTAGACAGGACAATATTGGTAATTTCAGACAATGAAGGGGCCGGTAAATTACATATTTGCCAGCCATTTCCCCGCTCTCCATCCTGACACATCCCCCGCAGCAGCCGATGGGAGAGGGGGAACCCGGCAGCACTTCGGGGGATGTGTCAGGATGGAGAGCAGGGAAGGGGTTGGCAAATGTGTATTTTACCGTCCCCTTCCTTGTCTGAAATTACTGAAAAGGGTATCGATCACTCACTCTGTTCATTCATAACTGTGTTTCCTATTCCTGTACAGAGCTGTTCCTGTCCCTTCATTCTGTGCAACTGAGGCTGCAGAGATGGAGATTGAGGTCTATGACCTCGTACACACGACCGTTTTCCTCGACAGAATCCATCAAGAAACTTGGTGGCAGTGCTTTTTTTGCCGTGGAAAATGGTCGTGTGTATGTTTTTCATCGAGAAAACTGTTGTGGAACTCGATGAGAAAAAAAGAGAACAAGTTTTCTTTTTCTCGTTGGGAGTCTCAATTTCCTTGTCGTGTTCCTCGTTGGGCTGGTTTATGACGAGAAACACGTTTGTGTGTATGCTAAGAAACCTGCGCATGCTCAGAATAAAGTATGAGACGGGAGCGCACCTTCGGAAAAAGTAGGGTTCGTAATGGAGATAGCACATTTGTCACGCTGTAACAGACTGAAAAGCGCAAATCGTCTCTCACCAAACTTTTACTTAAAGCGGGGGTTCACCCCAAAAAAAATTTTTAACATGACATTCAGCCGAGTTGTCAGAATGACAATCGGCTGTTTTTTTTTTATTTAAGTGCCGTACATACCGTATTTTCACCGCCGCTTCCGGGTATGTAATCTGCGGGACTGGGCGTTCCTAATTGATTGACATCCTTCCGACCGTCGCATACAGCGCATCACGAGTTGCCGAAAGAAGCCAGACTGCGAGTCGGCTCTATACGGCGCCTGCGCACCGACGTTCGGCTTCTTTCGGCAACTCGTGACGCGCTGTATGCGCCGGTCGGAAGAATGTTAATCAATTAGGAACACCCAGTCCCGCACATTACATACCCGGAAGCGGCGTTGAAAATACGGTATGTACGGCACTGAAAAAAAAAAACAGCCGATTGTCATTCTGACAACTCGGCTGAATGTCATGTTAAAAAATTTTAACGACGAGATTTTGTCTTGACAGTGTGTACGCAAAGAAAGCTTGACAAGATTCTCGACAAGCCTAACAAGGAACTCGTCGAGGAAAACAATGTTTCATTTACGACGAGTTCCTCGGTCGTGTGTACGAGGCCTTTGTCCTCAATCTTCTTTCTCTTTCTCAAAGGTGAAACATCAGAGGTCTGTTTAGACCCCTGATATATCACCAAAGACCCTTAACCAGGCTCCTAAAAAATTGTAAAACATAATAAAAAATAAATAATATTGTAAAAAAAAAGAAAAATACATAAAATGGTAAAACAAATTAAAAATAAAACTACAGACATTAGTGGCAGAGCTACCAGAGTCACAGAGGTCGCATTCATAACCAGGCTTTGGCGTTCCACTGCTGGGCCGGGGGTCGGGGGCCCCTTCATGGTTTCTTGAACCGGGGCCCTGAAGATTCTAGTTACACCTCTGGTTATAAAACTTAACTACTAGCCGACCAGCCACCGTCATTATACGGCGGCAGGTCGGCTCTCCTAGGCGAGAGCCCGTAGCTATACGTCCTCTCTTTTAGCCGCCACACGACTCCCGTGCGTGTGCCCGGCGGGCTCGATCGCCGCTGGGCACATGCGATCGCTCGGTGCAGAGCAGGGAACGGGAGCTGTGTGTGTAAACACACAGCTCCCGTTCCTGTCAGCGGGGGAAATGCTGATCTTCCATTCATACAATGTATGAACCGAGGATCAGTGTTTCCCCTAGTGAGGCCACCCCCCCCCACAGTAAGAACACACAGAGGGAACATACTTAACCCCTTCCCCGCCCCCTAGTGTTAACCCCTTCCCTGCCAGTGGCATTTTTATAGTAATCCAATGCATTTTTATAGCACTGATCGCTATAAAAATGCCAATGGCCCCAAAAATGTGTCAAAAGTGTCCGAAGTGTCCGCCATAATGTCGCAGTACCGAAAAAAAATCGCTGATCGCCGCCATTACTAGTAAAAAAAATATATTAAGAAAAATTACATAAAAATACCCCCTATTTTGTAAACGCTATAACTTTTGCGCAAACCAATCAATAAACGCTTATTGCGATTTTTTTACGAAAAATAGGTAGAAGAATACGTATCGTCCTAAACTGAGGGAAAAAAATGTTTTTTTATATATTTTTGGGGGATATTTATTACAGCAAAAAGTAAAAAATATTTTTTTTTTTCAAAATTGTCGCTCTATTTTTGTTTATAGCGCAAAAAATAAAAACCGCAGAGGTGATCAAATACCACCAAAAGAAAGCTCTATTTGTGGGAAAAAAAGGACGCCAATTTTGTTTGGGAGCCACATCGCACGACCGCGCAATTGTCAGTTAAAGCGACGCAGTCCAGAATCACAAAAAGTACTCTGGTCTTTGGGCAGCAATATGGTCCGGGGGGTAAGTGGTTAAGAATGAGCATTTAAAGTGGAAGTAAAGGCTAATATACTGGGGGTTTAAAATGTTGCTTGCCCCCTTTCATACCCATGTTGCATTCTGTTTGTAAAATAGCTCTGTGTAAATAACTTTTTTTTAACTCCTTCATTGTGGTCACATGATCTCTGAACTGCAGCTCCCCTATGTCTCTGAACAGCTTGACAATGGGGCTGAATTCTCAGTCGCCATGTCACCCGCTGGCAATCATTGCCTCCTCTTGCCCCATTGCTGGTACTCCCTTCAATCAGCTGCACCTTGCTGACACAGGGGAGCCAGAGCTTAGAGATCACCTCCTCCTCGCTATTTTACAAACAATATGCAGCATGGGTATGAAGAAGCGGGAAGAGACATTTTATACCTCTAGTATATTACTTTTACTTCAACTTTAAAGTGTTGGTAAACCCTAACATAATTTTCTCTTATTTGCTTTCTTTTAAAAATGCCAAAAAAGTGTTTTGTTATATTTGTTCGAAAAGTGCAAAAAAAGAAAAAAAAATCCCTGTTGCCTTTTACAGAAATCCTTTGAATTAAATAATTAAAAGAGGAAACCACCCCAGTATCACATCGATAAATTAAAAAATATTCCCATTAAAAAATTACTAAGAATCAGACTTTACAGGTACATATGGAGACACACAACTGTATTTAAACCATATACAACTATTTATTTCTACATATTGGTTAAAAAGTATATCTATTTATGTAATATACAGTACCCTGTGATACTATAACCGTTCTGGGAAAACTGAATGTCTAAAGCAGGAGTTTCCAAACTTTTCAAACAAACAACCAGTTTATTGTTCTCTATATTTTAGGAGGGCCGTATTGTGGCCAGCAGGGGCAGAAAATGCCCCAGGCCCAGCATCAGTGAGGCCCCGTACACACGACCAAGTTTCTCGGCAGAATTCAGCCAGAAACTCGGTTCAGAGCTGAATTCTGCCGAGAAACCCGGCCGTGTGTACACTTTCGGCCGAGGAAGCCGACGAGGACCTCGGCGAGGAAATAGAGAACATGTTCTCTATTTCCTCATTGTTCTATGGGAGAACTCGGCCCGCCGAGCTCCTCGGCGGCTCCAGGACTGAACACGCCAAGGAACTCGATGTGTTTGGCACGTCGAGTTCCTCGGCCGTGTGTACGGGGCCTGAGAATAAATATGACCTCAGGGTTGGTGGTCAGTAGGAGGAAGAGTCGTGCCCCTATTAGTAGGAGGAACAGTATCCCATCATTGGTATCAGAGGAAGAAATAGTGCCCTCTTGTTGGCTGTCAAGAGGGCCCTTGGGGCACTATTTCTCCCACTGATATGAGGCACTATTCGTGCCTCATATCAGTGGGAGAAATAGTGCCCCAAGGGCCGGATAAACGCTAGCAAAGGGCCACATCTGGCCCTTGGGCCGCAGTTTGGAGACTCTTGGTCTTAAGGATAAGTTCACCTTTGGGAGTATGTTACATGTTACACCCATATTTAGATGTAACACGCTTCTATGCACCTGCCTCCCTCCAGCACTCCCCGCTCTGTAACAAGCAGGGATCTTCATCTGCTGTCACTTTTTTAAAATAGTCTGGCTTTGCAGGACTCCACCCACACTGCCAGGTCACTCATTCACAGAGTTCTGTGAATGTAAAACTACATTTACCTTCTGCCACTGCGGCAGACACACTATCGTAGCCTGAACCCGCTGCAAGCTCACTGCTCAGCACGCTCATAGTTTATTCATTCTTCCTCTAGCCTTGTAACTGAAAGCTTGTATGGGGATACAGGCACAAAGCTAAAGGAAGACTAATCTTGCACGTCAGATCTTCTGATGCAATGCAATGCTCTGCAGGCTCCAGTAAAAAAATAAAAATAAACGTATTTTGAACTTATTATAATTTTTTTTTTTTTAAAGGTGAACTTATCCTTTAACACTAACAATGACTTAAATATATTTATTTACCAGGAATTTCGTGTAGTGTATTCAAATGATGTAAAGTACAGTAGCGAGGGCCTCCTTCTCAACGCATTTCACAGATCAAGTTTGCGTCTTTAGGACAGAATGAAAATATAATAGTGTGCTAAATATAAAGAAAAAAATAATTACATAATGTACAGATTATATCTTGCACAAGATGTGAAATGTATTCAAAATGTTGCAAAGTGGTATTTTCCTATTCCTGACGCACCTGTCGCATTCCACAGGAACATGCATCGTGATTCTTTCTTTATTTAGTGCACTAGTAAAAATGTAACAAGAGGCACTATTTTAATGACACACCAGCGATAGATTAATAGGCCCATTATGTTTTAATGTCAAATAAGATGGTAGCTGCACACTATACTTCTGGCAGATAAACATGTTTTTTCTGTACTTGCAGCCTGTTTAACCACTTCCAGACCTGCGCACGACGATGTACGTCCTATTTTTAAAGACGGATATCTCGGTAACGGCAGCAGCTGCTGTCACAACCGAGGTATCCATCTTTAGTGTGCGCGGTCTGGAATCCGATAATGGCGGTCTCCGCGGCGGATTCACCGCGAGATCGCTGTTATCGGTGGCGGGAGAGGGGCCCCCCCCCCTCCCGCCGCTCTCCCGTGCCCTCCGCCGCTTACCGGAGCCGTCGGTAGCGGCGGAGGCGATCGGATGCTGTCGGCTGGTGAGCGGGGACGGGACTGAAGGAAAAATCTCCTTCGCCCGTCCCCATAGCTCGGCTGGGCGGAAGTGACGTCAAAACGTCAGTCCCGCCCAGCCTCTTAAAGAGACAAATTTTTTTTTTGGTCATTTGAAAAAATGACATTTTTTATTTTTTTTCTATTTTTTGCATTTAAGCCCAAATATGAGATCTGAGGTCTTTTTGACCCCAGATCTCATATTTAAGAGGACCTGTCATGCTTTTTTCTATTACAAGGGATGTTTACATTCCTTGTAATAGGAATAAAAGTGATAATTTTTTTTTTTTTTTTTTTCAGTGTTAAAAATTCTAAAATAAATAAAAATAAATGCGAAAAGCAAAAAAAAATTTTCTTAAAGCGCCCCGTCCCGACGAGCTCGCGCGTAGAAGCGAACGCATACGCGAGTAGCGCCGACATATGAAAACGGTATTCAAACCACACAAGTGAGGTATCGCCGCGATCGTTAGAGCGAGAGCAATAATTTTAGCCTTAGGCCTACTCTGTAACTCAAAAAATGCAACCTGTAGAATTTTTTAAACGTCGCCTATCAAGATTTTTAAGGGTAAAAGTTTGACGCCATGCCACGAGCGGGCGCAATTTTTAAGCGTGACATGTTGGGCATCATTTTACTCGGCGTAACATTATCTTTCAAAATATATAAAACAATTGGGCCAAATGTATTGTTGTCTTATTTTTTAATTCAAAAAAGTGAATTTTTTCCAAAAAAAGTGCGCTTGTAAGACCGCTGCGCAAATACGGTGTGACAAAAAGTATTGGAATGACCACTATTTTATTCTCTAGGGTGTTAGAAAAAAAAATATATAATGTTTGGGGGTTTTAAGTAATTTTCTAGCAGAAAAAAATGTTTTAGTCTTGCAAACACCGAATCTGAAAAACACCTAAGGTCTGGAAGTGGTTAACCATCCTATTACAATAGGCCAGACAGGAGCACCATTATCATGGGAGGACAATATATGACGTCCTCCCACTTGTGCGTGCCCTAGGGGATGTGTAGTGGTGAGAACTGTGTCCACTTGACACAGTAGAACACAGATTGTAGTACCGGGTCAGCTCTGGTACCATGTGATCGCAGTGACCAATCACATTGATCACATGTCAGTTGTACACAATGGCTTTCATTCATAGCCATTTATTGTGTACTTTTGTGATTGGTCACAGTGATTACATGGTACAGGGGCCAATCACAGTGGACCACAATAGTGCACAATGGCACATGAATGGATGTCATTCAAAAAGTGCTTGCTTATTAAATTGATCATCACTGTAATAAGCAGTCATAGTGTAAAAAAATCCTGATCACCTCCATAGAGTAGTAGAGTCTCACTATGGTGAAACTATACTGAGACAGTCACAGTATGTAAAAAACAATTGTAAAAAAAAGAAAAAAAAAGTGAAAAAATGTATATTAAAAAAATCTATAAAACATGTGCATGTATTACAGGGATGTACTAAACATGTATGTTTTTTTTTTTTTGCCTTGAAATTTGAAGTAAATAGTGTGGTCTGGTAATGTGTGAAAGCAGATCACATACATTGAAAGGTACATTTTTTTTGCAGGTCTTTCTAAGGTCATTACTGTTGTTTCCAATGTAATTCCTATATTGGAATTCTTCTCAAAAGAATGATAAATTCCAACAATGTTTTCTATTTTTGAAGCTGCCATGGCAAGTTTTCCACTCTTTTCTGGTGAAGTAAAAACAAGTCTTGAAATATCTATTTTGATTGATTTTCATTTCCTAGGCCTGGTTTACCCCTCAGCACTTTGTTATATTGGACTTCAGCTCTGTAGTACAATAAGTTGGCTATACATTATTAGAATTTCATAAAAAATGTTCCTTTCTAAAGCTCCATGAACACTAGGATCTGAAAAAAATGCTGTAAAAAAACACTGTATAGAAAAAACATTCAATATATTATTGAGCTTTTTTTCCGGTGTTTTTTCCTTTTGTGGGCTGGCGTTTTGTCGACATTTAGCAGTTTAGCTGGATGTTAATTAAAAAAAAAATTGGCATGTGGTTCCACTCAAAATCCATACCAGACCTAAGAGTCTGGTATAGATTTGGGGGGGAACTATCAACCATTGGATAGATTGATAGCAGCGGCTCCCGCTGCTGTCAATCAAATTCAGAGACACGGGAGTCGGGGGCGGGGCCAAATCATGTTGTCTGTACCAATGGATGCAGCAGCAGGACTCAGTAGTGCACCTTCGCGAATGCCCCCATAGAAAGCGGCTCTCCGTGGGGGCACTCGAGAAGAGGAGGAGCCAGGAGCGCCGCTGGGGGACCACTCTTTGCAAAACCCTTGCACAGAGGAGGTAGGTATAATATGTTTGTTATTTAAAAAAAATAAAGGAACCTTTACAACCCCTTACAATCAGGATGCACCACAGAGCGACACAGGAAATCATTTTTGCCTGTGGCCATCAAGTTATATAAATATTTCCTGTGAGGACTCGAGGTGAAGATTTAAACATGGTTTACGATCAGGATTTTTATGTTGTTTTTATAGTATGTTGGTATTATGTTAAAGTGATTAATTATTTGCATTCCGGTAGTATGATTTCTGTTAATTTTTAATCTGTGTTATTTATTCTATGTTGTATTTTAATTGTATGGATGCTTTATTAGAGTGTAATTTTCATGTGTTTCATTTGGTGCTAATGGCTGTTATTGGGAATTTTGTTGTCTTGATCTGTTCATTGTTACATAGTTACATAGT
Source organism: Rana temporaria (assembly GCF_905171775.1). Classification (NCBI taxonomy): domain Eukaryota; kingdom Metazoa; phylum Chordata; class Amphibia; order Anura; family Ranidae; genus Rana; species Rana temporaria. Next base: position 639,375,676 of record NC_053489.1, read on the forward strand.
TACATAGTTAGTCAGGTTGAAAAAAGACACAAGTCCACAAGGTTCAACCACAAAAAAAAAAAAAAAAAAAAAAAAAAAAACACAGTATAATCCCATACACCCAACTCCATACCCACAGTTGATCCAGAGGAAGGCAAAAAACCCCAGCAGAGCATGAACCAATTTGCTACAGCAGGGGAAAAAAATCTTTCCTGATCCCCTGAGAGGCAATCGGATTTTCCCTGGATCAACTTTACCTACAAATCTTAGTACTCAGTTATATTATATACATTTAGGAAAGTATCCAGGCCTTTCTTAAAGCAATCTACTGAGCTGGCCAGAACCACCTCTGGAGGGAGTCTGTTCCACATTTTCACAGCTCTTACTGTGAAGAAACCTTTCCGTATTTGGAGATAAAATCTCTTTTCCTCTAGACGTTAAAAGTGCCCCCTTGTCCTCAGTGTTGACCGTAAAGTGAATAACTCAACACCAAGTTCACTGTATGGACCTCTTATATATTTGTACATGTTGATCATATCCCCCCTTATTCTCCTCTTCTCAAGAGTGAATAAATTCAGTTCCTCTAATATTTCCTCATAGCTGAGCTCCTCCATGCCTCTTATCAGTTTGGTTGCCCTTCTCTGCACTTTCTCCAGTTCTCCGATGTCCTTTTTGAGAACTGGTGCCCAAAACTGAACTGCATATTCCAGATGAGGTCTTACTAATGATTTGTACAGGGGGGCAAAATGATATCTCTCTCTGGAGTCCATACCTCTCTTAATACAAGAAAGGACTTTGCTCGCTTTGGAAACGGCAGCTTGGCATTGCATTTGTTGTCTTTGTTGAGTGTGATATGTGTTGCAATAATTTCCCTTTGGGATTAATAAAGTATTCTGAATTTGAATCTGAATCTCATCTATGTAAGAAGACACATTCTGCCGAAGAGCTTGGATTTCTGAAAAACAGCTGAGTTGATGGCTAAATCGCCAGATGAAAATAGAAAAAAGAAAGCCAAAAAAGAAAGCGAATACAGACACCACATCCAGGAATTGGTAAGCTGCAATAATATGAATGTTTGCTTTGAGGTTTAATACTGCTTTAATGTGTTTTTTCTTCAGGAAATTTGAATCAATCCAAAATCGATTGTTAAAGCGGAGTTCCACCCAAAAGGGGAACTTCCGTTCATCAGATTCCTCCCTGCCTCCGGTACCACAATTGGCACCTTTCGGGGAGGAGGGGGGACAGTATACCTATCAAAGACAGGTATCCTTTCCCACTTCCGGGAGTCCGGGCCACGGCCTGTGACGTCAGCGCAGGGGTTCCCTCCTCCTCCACCGGCCATTGCGTCAGTAGGAGAGAGGATCGCGCCTCACGCATGTGCAGTAGGGTTCCCGGCGTGAAGCCGGAAGGCTACACTGCCGGGTACCCTTACCCACAATGGCGACAGCAGCACCCGACAGTTGATGGAAACATCAGCTGCGGGTGCTGACATCGCTGGACTCCAGGACGGGTAAGTGTCCATTTATTAAAAGCCAGCAGCTGCAGTTCGTGTAGCTGCTGTTTTTTAATAAAAAAAATTTGCCCGGAACACCGCTAACAAAATGTTGAAGTACATTCAAAAGACATTCCCCCAGCCATCGAATGTACAAAGAATTTTTGTATAAAAGATTTAGAGCTGCCATCCGGTGAAGCAGTTTGTTGGAAGATTTCCATGCAACCCAATGTGTCATTTCTGTATGAAGAAGGCCGCGTACACACGGGCAAACATGTACGATGAAACCGGTCCGCCGGACCGTTTTCACCGTACATGTCTGCCCGGGGATTTCTGTACGATGGCTGTACTAACCATCGTACAGAAATCAGCGCGTAAACAATACGCGGGGCGTGTCCGCGGCGTTGCCGCGACGATGACGTCATTCGACGCATGCGAGGGATGGCGGGCGCTCGGACATGTACGGTAGGTCTGTACAGACGACCGAACATGTCCGAGCGGGCAGGATTCCAGCGGACTGTTTTAAAACAAGTCCAGGAATATTTGTCCGCTGGGAAAAGGCCCGGCGGGCAAATGTTTGCTGGAATTCTGTCCGCTCGGTCCTACACACGACCGAACATGTCTGCTGAAACTGGCCCGCGGACCAGTTTCAGCAGACATGTTTGGTCGTGTGTACGGGGCCTAAGAATCACAACTAATGGCCCATACATACGATCAGATTTTCCGACAACAATGGTCTGACGGACGTGTTTTATCGGACAATCCGACCGTCTGTATGCTCCATTGGACAATTGTCGGAATTTTCGACAACAAATGTTGGCTGTGCATGCTCTCAAATTTTCCGGCAAAACATTTGTTTCATCGGATTATTCGATTGTGTGTACACAAATCCATCGGACCAAAATCCAAAGTACAAACATGCATGCTCTGAACCAATGCTAAACATCAGCCAACAACAGCAGAAGTTGCCCAAAGGGTGGTGGTAAAGAGCTGAAAAACCACATAGTTTGGTGAATGTTGGCTGAAAATGTTCTGCCGTCTGTATGCAGAACAAGTTCATGGACAACGCCCCTTCGCACAAAAATCCACGGAAAAGTCAGATGGGAGTCCGATCGCGTGTACGAGGCTTAATATGCATGCACCAGGGTCAGGCGTCTAATGTCCTGTATTCCAAGACTTATGTGTGTTGTCTGAGGTAGTCTGAAGGAATGCTGGTGATCACCCATTAAATCAATGAAAATTTGCTTACTATTGTCTAAGTAAGGCCAAATATCCACTTCTTGTTTTCAGGGAGATATCTCCTGGCCTACGATCACCCTGGTTCTGTGATTATGTGATTCATGCATAGATGGTGTTGTAATGGAGATATCTACTTGTGTATAGCCATGCAAACTTTTACAAGTAAACAAAAAACTGCTGTAAAATCTGCCACTCCATTGAAGTTTGCCACCAGGCCTGTGTGCATGGCAGATGTTTGCTCTCAGGTGTCACAGCCGTATCCCCAGCCTCCTGTAGAGGAAGTAAAAGGAAATGTTAGAGGGTCTTGACAAACCCACTAGTGAGGTCCTGTGGTCCGCATGCCCTGTATGTTTGCACACACTCCCCCCCTGACTGTAACCACAAATGACTTCCACCCTGCAGAGAATTGTAAACATGAAGGGTGCAGGATCAGAGACACTCAGAAGTGCTGCCGAGAACGTGCCTAGACCACATCTGCTCTACCGATACCTGGAAAACGGCATAGGGGGTCTACAACACGACACATCACATCCATGTCTACATGAGACCTGCATTTTCTACATCTACCACCTGTCACCACTCTATCCTACTATACTAACACCTGTGCTACACTGCTTGGGATTACTTGTCGTCATACTTCAGAATATCTGTTTACTTATATATATTTAATGCACTATACACCTGTCATTGTGTAAATGGCAAGGATAGCATGAGGCCTTGTGTATCACTATCAAAACAGACTTTAACCAAATCACTGAAAACGTATATACACTTTAACATGTTAAAGCATACTGAACAAACACGGTTTAATTTACATTGTCCCTTCTATTTTTGTATATGGATGATGGCATTGTAATTATTTTCATTAAAAAAAAACGTCCAAGTACCTTTTTCCTAATTGATATACAGCTGCACATGACCCATATCTTTCCCAGCCTCTAGTCTTCTACTGCAATTCACGTGTTCAAAATAAAAAACAAACAGCCTTTGGAATACAGAGTAAAAATAAATAATGAATATCAACAAACTATTTTAAATTGTAATTGTCAGGGCTGGGCTCCTGCTACTTAACGAGCAGCTTTTTTATTTTAGTGCTCAGTAGCTGCTCAGCTGTCAGTTAATTATCAGCCACTCGTTGTTTCCAAAGTAAAAAACCTGGTTACCATTACTGCCTCATTAATCCAGCCTACAGCCAGCCCCTTTTGGCTATTTAAGTAGCTTCCTCCTTGCCCTTGAGTGGTCTATGATCTCTAAGACTCCTTTCACACTGAAAGTGGTATTAAAGGGTCACTAAAGGAATTTTTTTTTTTAGCTAAATAGCTTCCATTACCTTACTGCAGTACTGGTTTCATGTCCTCATTGCTCGTTTTTGCTTTGATGTTGCTGTAAAACTGCTCTGATCTGCAAACTTCCTGGTTGTCTGGCTCCTTCTAACCATCATACTGGGAGCTTTTCACGATGGTCTAAGCTGTCATTACTGTGTGTCTAAAACTTAACAGAACCAATCAGATTAATTTTAAAAACAAAACACTGCCCTGGATTTGTTTGTTTTTGTTCTGTGGGTCTCTTTACTTCACATAAACATGAAACCAGTTTAAAAACGAAAGTGAAACTACAGGCACATTATATGATTGAATTTAATCTATTTTTAATCATTTTTAAAAGGAATCAGTTGTCTCTATACCCTGTAAACAGTCATTTCATAAAAAAAAATTCCTTTAGTGATCCTTTAAGGCATTTTAGCGCGAGAAATAGCACCTGTAAAGCTCCTGAAAACCGCCTCCCATGCCTCCCCGGTGTGAAAGTCTGAGTGCTTTCACACTGGGGCGGTGCGCTTGCGGGACGTTACAAAAAGTCCTGCAAGCAGCATCTTTGGGGTGGTTTGGAAGTGCTGCATACAACACTCCTAAACAGCCCCTGCCCATTGGAATGCATGGCCAGCGCTTCCGACGCGCCTGAATAGTGCTTCGGAAGTGCCACAACATGGGCAGTTTTAACCCTTTCTTCGGCCGCTAGCAGGAGTTAAAAGCACCCAGCTAGCAGCCGAAAAGCTCTGCTAAAACAACGGTAAAGCGCCGCTAACTTGGCCGCGCTACAGTGTGAAAGTAGCCTAAGTGCTTCCTTCCTGTGCTCCATAACTTGCCCTGGCTGACGTCTCTTCAGAGGCGTCTCTAGGGGGGGGCCAGAGGGGGCCCTGACCCCCCCAACATTATGCTGTGCCCCACCATGTGCCCCCCCCCCCCAAAAAAAAAAATTTTTTTTTTTTTTGCTTTTTTTTTTTTTGGGCCACCGCTGGAGTAACAGTCTCTCCTGAGAGGGAGAGCGTCCCCAGTCAGCTCTGCGAGGCATTCCTCCCCCTCCCTCTGCTCGCTGACACTGCATAATGCGAGCGTTCACACGACCACAGCCGCCCGATCTGCTCCTTCCCCTGCATCCTCATTGGCACGGAGAAGAGCGAGTTGCAGAAAGGACTCCATGAGCACTGTGGGGGATGGGGGCCCAAGCCTTCATCTCAGTTACTGAAAAAACAGACTGATTTCTCCCATCCTTAGGACAGGAGAACCAGCCTGTAAATTCCGAGAGTGGTGACTGCAAGCTGAGCCAAGTGTCAGTCTATGACACTCTTTTACAGCCCAGCGAGTCTAGCCACCCCCCCCCCCACTCTCCTCACATACGAGCAGGGAGGAATAAAGCTCCTCCTCCTTCTCCTTTCAGTCCCGCCCACACTATCTCGGTGTGCTGTATCTGAAGAGAGGGGATGTGTGTTCAGGAAATATGAAAATCAGCAGCATGTGTGTGAATGATGCCTGAGATTCTAGCCTGGACCGTGGGTATGTGTGTGCACTGCAGACTGCAGTACACTGTAATCACTGAACTGCATTATCTCTATCCCTTCTCTCCCCCATCTGTCTCCCTCCCCCTCTCCTGTTCTTTCAAGACATTCACAATTTACTTTCTGTAACGGTCACCACCGTTTACGATATTCCAATCCATCGCCCCACGACAGTTTATCCGACAGTCCGACAGACATCAGACACGACCCATTTCATTTCCCAGAATAAACGAGACAAAACAAGCTCTGGTACCTGCTCCAAAATGAATGAATGAATCCTTTAATGGTAACTTAGCTTTGTTATATACAGTACAAGCATGTTACAGTTAATCACAGGGACAAAGACACACTCCACCCACACATCACACAATGGGGGGGCTTCATACACATTCTTTTAGATAATAACATTCCGATGAGTTAATTACTACTTATTACCCAGACGGTCTGGCTCCGCATTTAGAGGGGTTAATTACTACAGCTTGACAAGTCACATTCCACATCTTAACAGTGTCATTAGCATACACAATGAACAGGTCTTAAGAGCAGACCTAATTAGCACAATGGACACAAAACAGTATTAGCATCACACAAAGGAATGTCTAGGAGCAGACTCAATTAACACCTCAAAAGCATGTGTCCCCCCATTGAATGAAAACACTCTATTGACCTGTCGGAGTCAGACTTTAACAACTTGTAATATTTCAAGATATCCTGCAATACATGAATTATCAGTAATGTCCCATCTCATGTAATTTATAATTATCATTTCTCAGTCACCCTATGCCCAAAAGGGCATAGTGACGCTGGCACAGGAGTAAACCCCATCCTTCAAAAGTCTCTGGGTGTCACGGGCCATTCTTTTACACTTTCACTTTCGGTTAGGCAGGTAATATACAATGCAAATTTTTTTCCTACATCCACAGATTGCAGGAAAGAAACTTGCATGATTCCTCCATCAACACAAACAGTGCTGACGGGAATATCCCTCCTGCCCAGCAATTGTATTCTATACAGCAACCACTGGTGATAATCATAAGAGAATCTGCTCATTAATGGTTCAAATCTCAGCCAGTTCCTGCTGAACCAGCTGAGATTTAAACTGTCTATGGCTGGTCTTAGCTCTTAGGCAGCCCATACATTGATCACTTTTTTTCATTCAACTATTAGGTTGAATAAAAAAAAAAGAGAAATGATCCAATTCCCCCATCTACACATTATAGGTGGATGGGGTAATCGTCCCAGTGTGGACAAGTGCTGGAACAACCAGAGTTACTGTCCTGTCCCGGCTATTCACAGCGCTGGTCTCTGTCTCCATGGCAGCGGCGGCAGGACATTGGAACCCAGAGCTGGTTACTTATGGGGCTGATGTACAGGAGGGCCAGCACAATTTGTTGTTAGAGATGGGCTGGGCATGTTCAAAATTCCACATGCCAGAGCCTGCCAGGAAGCCCACACTGCACAGCGCTAATCACAGGCAGTGAGACATTTCCCGGTCCGCAGCTGCACAGATCAGGAAATCTCTGACTGCCTGTGATTAGCGCTGTGGAGTGTCGGCTTCCTGGCGGGATCGGGCATGTGGGATTTCAAACACACCCGAGCCCATCTCTATTGGTTGTAGACAGTTGAGCTCCCTGCAGGTTGCTTAGCAGCAGTGGACCCTTCTCTGACATGCTGATCGGGATGCAATCCAGGTGATGCTCTTAGTCAAATCCTAGTGTTAAATATCAGAGATTTTATTGATCAAAGCCCACACTTTACAGGCATAGAGCCCACATGGCTGCGGAACATAAGTTTGATTATATATATATATATATATATATATATATATATATATATATATATATGTGGTTGTACTCTTGATGCTAATAAATATTGTGTTTATTAGATCTGACTGGGAGCATCACCTGGATCACATCCCGATCAGCATGTCAACAGAGAAGGTTATACAGCATTACTGCTGCTAGGTGACCAGCTGGGGGCTCAGCTCTCTATAACCAATAGTGCCAGCCTTCCCCTGCATGCACCCATAATGTCACCAGCACTAGGTCCTAATAGACTGCCGCCCCTGCCAAGGAGACAGATGCCAGACCAGCTCTGTAAATAGCAGGGACAGGACAGCTGGGGAACCCCACTGTGGCAGAACACCAGGGCCCGGTGGCAAGACAACCTTTGCAACCCTGAAAGTTCTCCCACTGCTTTGGACCCTTATATTTTCTTGGTGTGCTGGTGACATATATCTCTTGTTTTCTGCCACCCTGGGGGTCCCCAGTATAGTAGGAAGGGAGCTCACGACAGAACATGTAAAAGGACCCGTTGTGGGATCATAGTAAAGGGCCCCAGGAGATTTTATATACTGTATATATATAAAATTGCATTTTATAGTTGGCCCCCCTACTTTTTTCCCTGTCCCCCCATGTGCCCCCCCTAAATATGAAAGCTGGAGACGCCACTGCGTCTCTTCTGATTCCTGTTCCTGATTTTTGCTTCTGACACAGACCTATGGTTTCCTGACACCTGCTCGTCTGATTACCCGCTCTGGCATCCAAACCCTGGCTTCTGTTTTTTGACTACATTCCTCAGCTGTGCTATTTTTGCCATTTTATTAAGGGCAGTAGTGTATTTAGGTTTTGTGCTTCCCTAGGCCTGACGAAACTAATGCACCTCCTAATTTAAATATGACCCACCCCTTCCTGTCAAGACCACACCCTGTTTTTTTAAGACCTGCCCTGAAATTTTCGGGGGGGGGGGGCAGGGAGCGGGACACTAGTTCTGAGGGCCCTGGGGGTGGGAAATGGATTGCCTTAATTTGCATAGTTTTTCTCTCACTTCCTGTTTAGATATGGGGCAGGAAGTGAAGGGAAATCTCTGCAATTGGACAGGGATGGTAAAAAACAATCTGACAGGGGCTATAACCCTCCATTACTCCATCCAAAATGAAAAAAAGTGTTGATTATACTTCTACTTTAAGCACAAATTTCTGATAATTTTATTGAAAGGACTAAGAAAATATAACCATGCCAATGGTGCAACAGAAACATAGCACAGTGAGGAAGGTTTAGGGTCAAGGATGATAGGACAGTCAAAATTAGAAGGGCCCCCCCCCCCCCCCACACACACACACAATTGTGGAATGCCAGGCGGAAGCAGAGCAGCCGCTTTATGGGGGCACTAGTCTAATTTACCTAACAGTGTAGTGCAAGCTGGCGGGGACTCTCTTTGTGCTGCCCCCCTGCAAAGTGCTGCCCTAGGCCTGGGCCTTGTTGGCCTAGGCCAGGATACAGCGTTAATTAAGGGTGTGATTTTAACTGCATTTTCTGTATATGCTAATGACACTGTATTGTGTGAAAGTTCTATTGATGATAGATATGTGTTGGCAGTCTGAAAGGTCAGATGTCTGACCTTTCAGGTGTAGGGGATTAGCATGTCAATTATGTTTACTAAAGGAATGTGTATTATGTAGCAGGTGAGAATAACTTATCGCAGAGTCAGAACGTCTGGGTAATGATTAGTAATTAGCTCATCTGAATGTCATTATCTAACGGAATGTGTATTGAAGTTCCTTGTGTCATGTTGTGGGCGGATTCGAGTCATTGTCCAGATTTGGCTTCTAACTGTATATAACCAGCCTGAGTTTACCATTAAAGTATTTATTCGTTTGGAACCAGAGAACAGAGCTTGTGTCTTGTTATTCTGGGGGGGAAATCCAATGGATCGTGTCTGCTGGATTGTTGGAGTATCGGATAAGCTGTCGTGGGTTTGTGGAATGGAATATTGTAAACGGTGTTAACCCCTGACCGTTACAGTCACCATATGCGGATTGGCACACCACGTGATCCGCGGAGCTCCGCTGCTCCCGGAGCAGCGGCCTCTTGGTCCACCTGGTGGCGGCCTAGGTGAGCCTAGAGCGGCGCCCTGACGTCATCACCCGGCCTCAACTGCTCGTGTTTGGCCGGCTTCTCTGGTAAGACGAAGCAAGCACTAATCTTCCTATACAGTGGGGGTGATGTGGACCATATTACAGTGGGGAGATGTCTGTGAATATTACAGTGGGGAGATGTCTGTGGATTACAGTGGGGGAGATGTCTGTGTATATTACAGTGGGGACTATATATGGTGGTGATCCGAAAAATGTATGTGCGATATAATTAATCGAAATTAGTCGATTAATCGATTAAAAAAAATCGATTGATCGAACACGAAATTTTTAATCAGTAGCAGCCCTAGTTCCCACCCATCGTAGGACATATACATGTCAGACAGAGCAAGTATTTTGAACACAATACTCTGTATTGCTTTTTGCTCTCTCTGCATGCAGGTCTAACTGCATTCTTGTGTAATAAATACATTTTCACTTCAATCTGGCTTCAGCAGTCAAAAAGTTACTGAAACCCAAGAGTTTGGGTTTCCCCATCATCACCCTGCCCCACCCGTCCCTGGTGGAAATTACAAGCAGCCAGGCTGACACACATTGGCACCTTACAGTTTTCTAAGATGAGAAAGAGGGACACCTATCGGCACAAATAACCTACTCAAAGGATCAGCTCCTGCTCTGCCCCATCACACAGACCACAAAGAATTCATGTGCAAAATATAATTGGTTGGGGGGCCGACGCCATTTCTTTTAAAATGTTGGCATGGGAATCCCCTCAAAATCCATACCAGACCCGAATGGCCTGGTATGTATTAATGTTTTAACCACTTACCGACCGCCCACTGTATATGTACGTCCTGTTTTTAAAGATGGATATCTCAGTAACGGCAGCAGCTGCTGCCACAACTGAGGTATCCATCTTTACAGTGGGCGGCCGTGTAAACGATAACGGCGGTCTCCGCGGCGGATTCGCCGCGCGATCGCCGTTATCGGTGGGCGGAAGTGACGTCAAAACGTCAGTCCCACCCAGCCTCTTAAAGAGACAATTTTTTTGTTGTCATTTTTTTAAATGACAAATTTTCCTTTTTTTTTTTTTTTCTTGCTTTTAAGTCTAAATATGAGATCTGAGGTCTTTTTGACCCCAGATGTCATATTTAAAGCGGTAGTTCACCCTCTCGTACTTGATTTTACCATCGAGACAGGCATTGTAGCGCGAGCTACAGTATGCCTGTCCCGATTTTTTTAACCCCGTACTCACCTCGTAGTCGTCCATCGTAGATTTCGGCTCCCGCGGGGAATGGGCGTGCCTATGGAGAGGGAGGATGATTGACGGCTGGCCCTGGCACGTCACTCTCCCCGAAGACAGCCGGAGTAGGTCTCGGCTCTTCACGGCGCCTGCGCACAGGCTATGCGCACGCGTCGTGAAGACCAAGCCTATTTCGGCTATTTCCGGAGAAGCGTGACGCGCCAGAGCCGGCCGTCAATCATCCTCCGTCTCCAGAGGCACGCCCATTCCCCGGTATCTTCGATGGACGACTACAAGGTGAGTATGGGGGGAAAAAATTCGGGACAGGCATACTGTAGCTCGCGCTACAATGCCTGATTTAAAGGTAAAAGAAAAACAATTATTTTTTTTCCCGTCGATAGGGTGAACCCCCGCTTTAATAGGACCTGTCATGCTTTTTTCTATTACAATGGATGTTTACATTCCTTGTAATAGGAATAAAAGTGGTAATTTTTTTTATTTTTTTATTTCAGTGTAAAAAATAATAAAATCAATAAAAAGAAATAAGAAAACAAAAAAAATATTTTTTAAAGCGACCCGTCCCGACGAGCTCGCGCGCAGAAGCAAACGCATACGCGAGTAGCGCCCACATATGAAAACGGTATTCAAACCACACAAGTGAGGTATCGCCGCGATCGTTAGAGCGAGAGCAATAATTATAGCCCTAGAGCTACTCTGTAGCTCAAAAAATGCAACCTATAGAATTTTTTAAACGTCGCCTATCGAGATTTTTAAGGGTAAAAGATTGACGCCATGCCACGAGCGGGCGCAATTTTAAAGCGTGACATGTTGGGTATCATTTTACTCGGCGTAACATTATCTTTCACAATATATAAAAAAATTGGGCCAAATTTATTGTTGTCTTATTTTTTAATTCAAAAAAGTGAATTTTTTCCAAAAAAAGTGCGCTTGTAAGACCGCTGCGCAAATACGGTGTTACAAAATGTATTGCGATGACCGTCATTTTATTCTCTAGGGTGTTAGAAAAAAAAATATATAATGTTTGGGGGTTTTAAGTAATTTTCTAGCAAAAAAAACAGTTTTAGTCCAAAAAAAACTGTTTAACACCGAATCTGAAAAACACCTTCTGTCCTTAAAGCGGGAGTTCACCCATTTCTAAAAAAAAAAAATTTCTTCCCCTAGATTCCTGCTCGTTCGGTCTAGGGGAATCGGCTATTTGTATTAAAATATGAGCCGTACTTACCCGTTTTCGAGCTGCATCTTCTTCCGTCGCTTCCGGGTATGGGTCTTCGGGAGCGGGCGTTCCTTCTTGATTGACATTCTTCCGAGAGGCTTCCGACGGTCGCATCCATCGCGTCACTCGTAGCCGAAAGAAGCCGAACGTCGGTGCGGCTCTATACTGCGCCTGCGCACCGACGTTCGGCTTCTTTCGGAAAATCGTGACGCGATGGATGCGACCGTCGGAAGCCTCTCGGAAGACTGTCAATCAAGAAGGAACGCCCATTCCCGAAGCCCATACCCGGAAGCGACGGAAGAAGATGCAGCTCGAAAACGGGTAAGTACGGATCATATTTTAATACAAATAGCCGATTCCCCTAGAGAAAACGAGCAGGAATCTAAGGGGAAAAAGTGCCCTCTAAGGGTGAACCCCCGCTTTAAGTGGTTAATGGCCACTTCTTTTGTTTACATTCTGCTGTTAGCTGGGAATTCTGCACAGGTCAGTAGGCCTTGAAAAGCCAAAATCCCCCCTAGTGCAGATCTCCCCCTCCAGCTAGTAAAGATACCCTCTCCTCAGAACAGATGCCCTCCCCAGTATGGCTCCCAGTACAGTCCCCCTCAGTAAAGATCTGACCCCAAGTCCAGATGAAAGAATGCAGACTGTAGTGGGCATGCATGGCAGAAGCTGGACTGTATAGTGTTTTTGCATGTATTTTATTTCTTTATCATATTATAGATTATTTAATTTTTTAGTCAGGAAAATATGACACATTGCATATACAGTATCTCACAAAAGATATTTTTGTAAATATTTTATTACAGTGAAACTTTGGATTACGAGCATAATCCGTCCATATCAAAGCGAGTTTCCCCATAGAAGTCAATGGAAACGAAAATAATTTGTTCCGCATTGACTTGTATGGCATATAATACCGCATGTGGCCAGAGGTGGGGGGCGTCGAAGAGCCACGGGAATACTCAGAAAGGCCCGGGGACAGCTAGTCTGTACTCGGAAAACCTAGGAAAGGCTTTTTCCAAATATTTCTGAGCATTTCCCAACGGCTCCGCTCCGGCGCCCCCCACCTCAGGCCATACTGCACACCGATGTGGCTTGAATCCTGCTCGTGTTGAGAGACAACACTCGCAAACCGAGTCAGGATTTAAAAAAAACAGTGCTCGTATTCAGAAACGCTCGTTAACCATGTTACTCGCAATCCGAGTTTTCAGTGTATATCTTTTCATGTGACAACGCTGAAGAAGTGAGTGTACAGCGTGTATAACAGTGTAAATTTGCTGTCCCCTCAAAATAACTCAACACACTGGGGCAGATCCACGTACCTTTGCGCCGGGCGCAGCGTATCTAAGATACACTACGCCGCCGTAACTTATTTATTTTATTTCGAATCCTGAAAGAATTTGCGCCGTAAGTTACGGCGGCGTAGTGTATCTCTGCCGGCGTAAGGGCGCAGAATTCAAATGGATGTAATGGGGGAGTGTTTTATGTAAATACGTCGTGACCCGACGTAAACAACGTTTTTTTTTAACTGCGCATGCGCCATCCGTGGGGGTATCCCAGTGCGCATGTTCGAAATTAAACCGGAACCAGCCAATGCTTACGACGGTGACGTCATTCTACGCAAATTCCTATTCGCGAACGACTTACACAAACGACGTAAACAATTCAAAATTGGACGCGGGAACGACGGCCATACTTAACATTGAGTACGCCTCATAATAGCAGCTTTAACTATACGCCGGAAAAAGCCGAACGCAAACGACGTAAAAACAATGCGCCGGCCGGACGTACATTCGTGGATCGCCGTAAATAGCTAATTTGCATACTCGACGCAGAATTTGACGGAAACGCCACCTAGTGGCTGCCGAAAAATTGCAGCTTAGATCCGACGCCTGTCGGATCTCGCCGAGATGCCGTCGTATCTTGTTTTGTGGATACAAAACAAAGATACGACGCGCAAAATTTGAAATTACGCGGCGTATCAAGAGATATACGCCGGCGTAATTTCTTTGTGGATCTGCCCCACAGCCATTAATATTTAAACCGCTGGCAACAAAAGTGAGTACACCCCTAAGGCCCCTTTCACATTTGTACGACTTGTCCTGCGACTTGGCACTGCAAAGTTGTTCTCCATGATTTCCAAAGACAACCATTCATATTAGTACGACTTCAAGTTGTGCCGACTTTAAAGTAGTCCCTGCACTACTTTGGTCCAACTTCCATGCAAGTGGAGGTCCATAGACCTCAATGTTAACCTCTTGACCACTGGGCACTTAAACCCCCTTCCTCACCAGACCAATTTTCAGCTTTCGGTGCTCTCACAATTTGAATGACAATAACTCAGTCATACAACATTGTGCCCATCTGAAAGTTTTGTCCTTTTTTTTCCCACAAATAGAGCTTTCTTTTGGTGGTATTTGATCACCTCTGCGGTTTTTATTTTTTGCGCTATTTAAGAAAGTACACTGAAAATTCTGTAAAAATAAAAAATAAAATTCTCGTTTCTGTCATATTAGCAGGTATTGCGGAGTATGGGGGGTATTGCAGAGTATGGGGGGGTATTGCAGAGTGTGGGTGGTCAGTGGCGGCCCGTCCATAGGGGGCGCCCGGGCGCCGCCCCCCCCCCTCCCCAAGTCAGTTAAAAAATTATAATATAAAAAAAAAAAAAAAAAAAAAATTTTTTAAACATGTCCCTTTAAAAAAAAAATGCAAAAAAGGTCCTTATGTGCACTGTGTCAGGCGCCGGGCGCCGGGTGCAGTTCGGTACGAGTAGCGCCACGTCTGTGCAATCACAAGATTGCAGACGAGGCGCTACATTGGCAGGAAAAAAATGCATTTGTGGCGGAGCCGATCGCGCCACTTGCTTCCGGCGTATTGAACTATATTGTGGCCGGGCGGGAGCACTGCACCCAGTATATTGCTGTGCATAGTGCCGACATCAGGAAGTGACGTCGGCACTCTGCATCTCAGAGGGACGCATCCCCGTCAGCCACACATCCCCGTGAGAGCCAGCCGTTCTTCAGGTACAGAAGCAGGCTCAGTAATTACCAAAAGTGTCCCTGTTTGTTGAATACAGAAGGGTGCATCACAGTCGTAGTGAAGGAATCAGTGCAGTGATAAATGAAATGGTGACATGCAACCAGAGGGGTCATAGCAAGAGGAAAGGGTGAGGATCATGTGCAGTGGAGTGTGGGGGTTGGTATGCGGGATGGTGGAGGTACTGTGATCTGATCTGAGCAGAGAAAAGCGTGTGTTATCCTGTCAGTGCCATACAGCAGCATCTTGTACTGTGATCTGTGATGATCGGACTGCAGGTGGAGGGAGATCTGCTTCTGTGTCCCGGGAATCATCTCTGCCCTAAAATCAGCCTTCAGCCAGAGCCATTCACCCGACAGTGTGCTGCTGTGTCAGAGACATGTGTCAGGCAGGAGAGGGGAGAGAAGGGGGGCCATGGGGGACTGATCTAATACTTCTCCTATTCATTACTAAATCCCTGGTGAAGGACAGTGATACATCTCCCTCTCTCTCATCTATCTATCTTCATATCTATCTATCTATCTATCTCTCTCTCTCTCTCTCTCTCTCTCTCTCTCTCTCTCTCTCTCTATCTATCTATCTATCTATCTGTCTGTCTCTCTAGTTATCTATCTATCTATCTATCTATCTATCTATCTATCTATCTATCTATCTATCTATCTATCTATCTATCTATCTACATGTCTATCTATCTGCATTTCTGTCTATTTATATATCTACATGTCTATTGATCTTCCTATCTTTCTATCTACATGTCAGTCTATCTATCTATCTATCTATCTATCTATCTATCTATCTATCTATCTGTATGTCTCTCTAGTCTATCTATCTATCTATCTATCTATCTATCTATCTATCTATCTATCTATCTATCTATCTATCTATCTATCTATCTATCTATCTATCTATCTATCTATCTATCTGTATGTCTCTCTAGTCTATCTATCTATCTATCTATCTATCTATCTATCTATCTATCTATCTATCTATCTATCTATCTATCTCTCTATCTATCTCTCTATCTACATGTCTGTCTCTCTAGTTATCTATCTATCTATCTATCTATCTCTCTATCTATCTCTCTATCTACATGTCTGTCTCTCTAGTTATCTATCTATCTATCTACGTGCATGTCTCTCTAGTTATCTACATATCTATCTATCTATCTACATGTATGTTTATCTATCTATCTATCTGCATTTCTGGTTATCTATTTTTCCATCTACATGTCTTTATCTATCTATATGCATGTATATCTGTCCTATCTATCTATCTATCTATCTATCTATCTATCTATCTATCTATCTATCTATCTATCTATCTGTCTGTCTGTCTGTCTATCTGTCTGTAGGCCCTATTGCCCTATTGCGGGCGACTGACGGGGGGGGGGGAGGGTTGGTTGTGGTATTGTTTGCGCCCCCCCCCAAAAAATGGAGCACCAGCCGCCACTGTTGGTGGTATAGCAGAGTGTGGGTGGTATTGCAGAGTATTGGTGGTATAGCAGAGTGTGGGTGGTATTGCAGAGTATTGGTGGTATAGCAGAGTGTGGGGGGTATTGCAGAGTGTGGGGGGTATAGCAGAGTATTGGTGGTATAGCAGAGTGTGGGGGGTATTGCAGAGTGTGGGGGGTATTGCAGAGTGTGGGGGGTATTGCAGAGTGTGGGGGGTATTGCAGAGTGTGGGGGGTATTGCAGAGTGTGGGGGGTATTGCAGAGTGTGGGGGGTATTGCAGAGTGTGGGGGGTATTGCAGAGTATTGGTGGTATAGCAGAGTGTGGGGGGTATAGCAGAGTATTGGTGGTATAGCAGAGTGTGGGGGGTATAGCAGAGTGTGGGGGGTATAGCAGAGTGTGGGGGGTATTGCAGAGTGTGGGGGGTATTGCAGAGTGTGGGGGGTATTGCAGGGTGTGGGGGGTATTGCAGAGTGTGGGGGGTATTGCAGAGTGTGGGGGGTATTGCAGAGTATTGGTGGTATAGCAGAGTGTGGGGGGTATAGCAGAGTATTGGTGGTATTGCAGAGTGTGGGGGGTATAGCAGAGTGTGGGGGGTATAGCAGAGTGTGGGGGGTATTGCAGAGTGTGGGGGGTATTGCAGAGTATTGGTGGTATAGCAGAGTGTGGGGGGTATAGCAGAGTATTGGTGGTATTGCAGAGTGTGGGGGGTATAGCAGAGTATTGGTGGTATTGCAGAGTGTGGGGGGTATAGCAGAGTATTGGTGGTATTGCAGAGTGTGGGGGGTATAGCAGAGTGTGGGGGGTATAGCAGAGTGTGGGGGGTATAGCAGAGTGTGGGGGGTATAGCAGAGTGTGGGGGGTATAGCAGAGTGTGGGGGGTATTGCAGAGTGTGGGTGTTATTTATTGCAGAGTATTGCACAGGGAGGGAGGGATGGATCTGTGACTGCATTTGTCACAGATCCATCCCACAGCAGCTGCTGCTGCTGCCGCTCTCCCCCCTCTCCTCTCTCACACTGTACCGATCGGTACAGAGAGGAGAGGGAGGAACCGGCGTCATTACATGACGCCGGTTTGTTTACAAGTGATCGCTCCGTCATTTGACGGAGCGTTCACGTGGTAAACCGCCGCTATCAGCGCCGATTTACCGCGATCTGTGATGCGCCGGGTCTTCTAGACCCGGCGCTCACAGATGCTTCTAGGAGCGCGCCGCAGGGGGCGCGCGAGTGAAGCATTCTGGGAGGACGTCCCAGGGACGTCGTCCCGGAATAACTCCACCGCTCTGTAGACGTCTTTTGTCTATGGAGCGGTGGGGAAGTGGTTAAACCCTCAAAGTCGCATGCAAATTGCACCTGAATAATATAGAAGCGATTTCAGTACTTTTTCCAATACAAATGGAAATTGCACGATTTTGAAGCCATACAAGTGTGAAAGGGGCCTAAGTGAAAATGTCCAAATTGGGCCCAATTAACCATTTTTCCTCCCCGGTGTCATGTGACTCGTTAGTGTTACAAGGTCTCAGGTGTGAATGGGGAGCAGATGTGTTAAATTTGGTGTTATCGCTCTCACTCTCTCATACTGGTCACTGGAAGTTTAATATGGCACCTCATGGCAAAGAACTCTCTGAGGATCTGAAAAAAAGAATTGTTGCTCTGCATAAAGATGGCCTAGGCTAGAAGATTACCAAGACCCTAAAACTGAGCTGCAGCACGATGGCCAAGACCATACAGAGGTTTAACAGGTTCCACTTGGTTCTTCATTGCCATCACAACGGGGCGGGCACTTCCGACGAGGACGCCCGTTGTGATGGCAACGTCGGAAGTTTACGGCTGCGTGCCATACATAATGCGCATGTGCGGGAACGGGCGGTGCATGCTGGTAGCTCAGCATCACCGCATCCCAGAACTGTCTGCTTGTGGGCTTCACATGCCCACAGGCAAGATGAAAACAGCCAGGAAGAAATTAAATAACTTTGTTTTTTATACGAAACCGGACATCAGGGGATATATTGGAAAAAAGAAGTGAGCGTTACATTTAACCACTTCCCGACCGCCGCATGTATATGTACGTCCACAGAATGGCACGTACATGCATATGGGCGTACAGGTACGTCCTTGCCTTTCCGCGGGTCGAGGGTCCGATCGGGGGACCCCCCCCCCCCCCCGCTACATGCGGCGGTCGGATTCCCGCGGGGAGCGATCCGGGACGACAGCGCGGCTATTCGCTTATAGCCGCTCCGTCGCGATCGCTCCCCGGAGCTGAAGAACGGGGAGAGCCGTACGTAAACAAGGCTTCCCCGTGCTTCACTGTGGCGGCTGCATCGATCGAGTGATCCCTTTTATAGGGAAGACCCGATCGATGACGTCAGTCCTACAGCCACACCCCCCTACAGTTGTAAACACACACTAGGTGAACCCTAACTCCTACAGCGCCCCCTGTGGTTAACTCCCAAACTGCAACTGTCATTTTCACAATAAAGAATGCAATTTAAATGCATTTTTTGCTGTGAAAATGACAATGGTCCCAAAAATGTGTCAAAATTATCCGAAGTGTCCGCCATAATGTCGCAGTCACGAAAAAAATCGCTGATCGCCGCCATTAGTAGTAAAAAAAAAAAAAAAATAATAAAAATGCAATAAAACTATCCCCTATTTTGTAAACGCTATAAATTTTGTGCAAACCAACCGATAAACGCTTATTGCGATTTTTTTTACCAAAAATAGGTAGAAGAATACGTATCGGCCTAAACTGAGGAAAAAAAATGTTTTTATATATGTTTTTGGGGGATATTTATTATAGCAAAAAGTAAAAAATATTGCATTTTTTTCAAAATTGTCGCTCTATTTTTGTTTATAGCGCAAAAAATAAAAACCGCAAAGGTGATCAAATACCACCAAAAGAAAGCTCTATTTGTGGGGAAAAAAGGATGCCAATTTTGTTTGGGAGCCACGTCGCACGACCGCGCAATTGTCTGTTAAAGCGACGCAGTGCCGAATTGTAAAAACGCCTTTGGGCATTTAGCAGCATATTGGTCCGGGGCTTAAGTGGTTAAATTATATAAACTTACGAATTGTTTGAAAAAAAAAAGAATTTAAATCGACGTTGGAACTCCGCTTTAATAAATCAGTCTTTAAATCCCGGTAAGCAGGTCAACCTCTCTTAGACATCATTCAAAACAAAATCACCTAGAAACTTTACAAGCTAATGTGGGGCCACCTACTGGTAAAAAATGATATTACTGCTGTATAAATTCTGCATTATTTCCTAAATTTTATCATTTTAACTGTAGGCACTAGAGGGTGCCATTGTGTTTTTTATTTTTATTTTCTGCTCAGCTTCCAGGCTAACCTTATATGTGCTCTCAGTGTGTAGGACACAATCAAATACTCAGCTAGGCCATTTCTACAGTCTTAATTGTTTTTTAGTAGGTTTTTTCCCCCTCTGTTTTCACCTGGTGATTTGGCCACTAACACACCTCCTGTATTAGAGTGCCCCCACTCTGGATGAAGAAGCACAGGGAGCACATTTCCCGCTCGTTTCCCGCGCAGAGTTTTGAATACTGCGCCGACATATACCGAGCGCAGTACACTCGTGTATAGTCGGGCAGTCTCGGCTCCTTCCGCGCTCACGTCCACGTACAGGACGTCAGCGCGGGTAGCCGAGCATTCCCGACAATACACGAGTGTACTGCGCTCTGTATATGTCGGCGCAGTATTCAAAACTCGGCGCGGGAAACGAGCGGGGTGGACGCGAGGACGCCGCAGAAGGACGCCGGACCCGCCGAAGAGGACACCCGACCCGCCGAAGAGGACACCCGACCCGCCGAAGACGGACGCCGGACCCGCCGAAGTGGACACCCGAAGCCGCAGAAGGACGCCGGACCCAACGAGGCCGCCGATAGACGCCGCGCAAGACACCAAAACTGTAAGTACAAAAAAACTTTTTTTCCACAGGATTGGGGGCCACTTTAGGGGTGCGCGGTATACGCGGGAGCGCGTTATACCGCAATAAATACGGTAATACTATATTGTTATTTAAGGGCAGAGAACATACGGCTGTTTTATTTTTTTTTTATTTTAGGTTGAACGTATCTTTATTACAATTTTTCATTGAAACATAACAACAGATACAGTAAAACCTCGGATTGCAAGAATAATTTGTTCCAGAAACATGCTTGTAATCCAAAGCACTTGTATATCAAAGCAAATTTCCCCATAAGAAATAATAGAAACTCAAATGATTCGTTCCACAACCATTTATTCATAAATCCTTCCGTTTATAGTCCATCTAAAAATATTATAGCAATGTGATGGGTTGTGTAACCATAAAATGTCCATTCACAAATGGAAGCCTCCACAAGGGGATTGGAACCAAAATCCAGCAGGAGCTACAGAGTATAAAAGAGAAGAGAGGCGCCTCTAAGTGTAGCAATAAGTTGCTAAATGTTGTACCTTCATTAAATGTAACCATATTGCTACACTTAGAGACGCCTCTCTTCTCTTTTATACTCAGTTGTGACAGGACGCTACTCTTATACCAAGACAAAAGTTATTAAAAAATGTTGCTCGTCTTGCAAAACGCTCTCAAACCAAGGTTTTACTGTACTAGATAACAGTGATGTGAAGACATATTGATACGGAAAAGAAAATATTACCTGCCTGGCCGTATCCCCGAGCGTGACTCGGGGTGGATTTTTTCTGCTGTCATCGGTATCCCCGAGTCACGCTTGGGGTAGATATGCAGAGCCTGCAGCGTGCGCTGGCTTACCTTGTCCTGGATCCAGCGATGCCACCGCGCTGTGTGAGCGAGCGGGACCTCGCTCGATTCACACAGCGTCCTCTTGTGCCGCCGATCTCCGTTCCCTGCGACGTTACGGCGCACGGGAGCGGAGAACGGCGCCAAATTCAAAAACGTAAACAAACACTATACATACAGTATACTGTAATCTTATAGATTACAGTACTGTATGTAAAAAATACACACCCCCCTTATCCCTAGTGGTCTGCCCAGTGTACTGCCATGTACTTTTATATAATAAAAACCTTTCTTTCTCCCTGCAAACTGTAGATTGTCCATAGCAACCAAAAGTGTCCCTTTATGTCAAAAATGGTTTTAGAGCAGCTAGAAAACAGCGATAATAAATTATAATCACTTGCAGAATTGTGCGATAGCGATTTGTGGGGAAATTCGTCATAAAAAAATAAAAGTAATGACAGCGACAATTCTGCAACTGAGCAAATTTCAGTGATTTTGAGTTGATTACATTATTGAATAATTTTTATTATAATTATATTATTATTTGTTATAATTATTTATAATTATTTATTATATTATAATTTATAATTTTGTTTTTAAAAAAAATGTCATACTCGGGATGCCTATTAGACTCTTGTTTGGTCAGATTTAAGTGAGTTATTCCTAAAAATTACAGACCTACAGTATTAAATGCCAAATTTCCTTGCAAATAATTGTACCGCTTTTGGTACGTAATTCCAGACAGAATCATACCGCCAGGGAGGTTAAGTGGTGGTTAGAGTTTTCAGAACATCCAGGGTGGAGTAGTGCATCCAAAAGTACCATAGGGTTTTACATTTTGTCCCAAATATCTTGCTCCTGTGCTTGCATCTCCTCCATCAACATAATATCATTCACTATGTCTACCCATTGGGTTGGGGTGGTAGCTCACTTCCAGTATCTAGATATGAGCTGCCTGGCAGCTGATGGAAAAATCATAGTAGACAAGCCTTTTGTGATCTGACAGACCCCAGTAAGATAGATAAAAGGGCAATCTTAGGTGAGAGGGTGAGAGACTCATCGTAAATCTCATTATATATCTGAAAGATTTTGCTCCAAAATGAATAGATTAAATCCCATTCCCACCATTTGTGCAAATATGACCCCCTGCTTCTGTTAGGCTAGGTTCACATCACGATTTTTACATCCGATAATCGTACCGTTAAATCGGATGGAATCGTATATGACAAAATCGTATGTAATCGTATGTCAAAAATTTTCACTAAAAAATCGGATCCTGATTTTAAATAATGTCTGGCTTTCTGGGAAAAAGAAGATTCTTGAAGTTTCTAGCTCGTTCCAGTGTCTAGTGCGCATGCGTAATAAAAAATTGGGTACGATTTATCGGATAAAAACGCACAGTCATCCGATTTATTACGATTTTAGATTGACCACAATATAAAAAAAATCGGACACAATTTTAATACGATTTCAAATCAGGACCAAAAATCGTGGTCAAACACGATTTTTGATGCGATTTTAAATCGTATCAAATCTGATGCGGATCAAATCGGATGCACTTGGGGACCTACATTAATGAATGGAAGTGAATGGATATGTTTTGCCATACAGATTTGTACGATTTCAAACCTAAGAATCGTGAGAACAAGTAGGATGATAAAATCGTGGTGTGAATGCACCCTTACAATGCCAAGACCGATCTGGGATTGCAGGAAAAATATGGTGCAAAGAGACAGGTTCCCTATACCAACTTTATTTTTATACCATAATCTTTCTCAGTTTCTGAGTAAGCCAGTAGAATTGTTAGCGCATTAAATGAAGTTTCGCTTGTAGTGGAAGTGAACTGAGAATTCTTTTTTTAAATACTAGTGCAAAATGCAGAACTGTAAATATTAATTTATTAATTTACTTCCAAATATTCACCCACATTTTTTTTTACCAATGTTATGTTTATATGTCTTGCATTTTCTTTTTTGGCAAATGGAGGATATATATTTCTGTTTCAATATATTTATTAATATTTTTTTCCAAGAAATACACATATTGGGCCAGATCCACAAAGAAGTTACGCTGGCGTATCTATTGATACGCCGCGTAACTTCTAGGTTGCTCCGGCGTATCTTTGTTTTGTATCCACAAAACAAGATACGCCTGAAGCCGGGCTAGATTCGACTGGCGTACGTCTTAGTACGCCGTCGGACCTAAGGTGCATATTTACGCTGACCGCTAGGTGGCGCTTCCGTCGATTTCCGCATCGAGTATGCAAATTAGCTAGAAACGCCAATCCACAAACGTACGCCCGCCCGGCGCTTTTTTTTACGTCATTTACATAAGGCTTTTTTCGGCGTAACGTTACCCCTGCTCTATGAGGCGTACGCAATGTTAAGTATGGACGTCGGGCCAGCGTAGAATTTTCCGTCGTGTACGTCATTTGCGTAAAACGTTCGCGAATAGGGCTTTGCGTAAATTACGTTCACGTCGTCTAGGCATTGAGCGGGTGTAATTTAATTTGAAATTCCGACGTGATACTGAGCATTCGCGCGCATGCGCCGTACGAAAAAAGCGTAATTTACGTGGGGTCAAGCTTGTTTTACATAAAACACGCCCCCCTGTTCATCATTTTAAATCCGCACCCTTACGCCGGGAGACTTACGCTACGCCGCCGTAACTTTAGAGGCAAGTGCTTTGTGAATACAGCACTTGCCTCTCAAAGTAGCGGCGGCATAGCGTAAGTACGATACGCTACGCTACGCCTGCCCAAAGTAGGCAAACTGTGATACCAAAGATAAAAGGCCCACGAAGCAGGTGGAATATATCAAAGTACCAATGACAAATGAAAAAGATCAAAGTGTTACACCAAGACATCTTCGACAGTTAAGAATATATATTACTAGAAAACACCTAAATAAATGATAAATAAAATAAATATATATGTGAAAAAAATACAATAATGATAAATAAATGTAAAAGATATTAAATGATGATAGTGTGAGTAATAATAATTTTTAACCAAAGTTATTAATTCAAACACATTTATCTCCCTGTTGCCACTATTTATCTATCTATCTATCTATCTATCTATCTATCTATCTATCTATCTATCTATCTATCTATCTATCTATCTATCTATCTATCTATCTATCATTTTTTACTTCAATTTGTTTTATAAAAGTGACATTCATGGTGTTCTCTTTTTTAATGAAATTATATTAATACTGTAACGGAACGTCCCACACTCCGCTTGAGTGCTTCCGTCATATAGCGCTTCCTATCAGTCTGGATATAGATATCAGATATTCCAGCTGCTCTCAAGCACACAACGAGACGAGACTTGTTTGTCTGCTGAACATGGAGTGTTTAATAGAACCAAGAATACAACCTTATATACAGCTTAAAGAGGAGGTAACCAGAACATAAATTAACATGAGCTAATTAACTAATCATTTACTCAGACTTGGCGACTCATAGGTAGACGTCACATCTACTCGCTCACCTGCTATACAATACACATTATCATAAGTGTAAACACAGGACATCTTCACATAATAGCAGGGTCAATTAGCACAGAGAACAGACAGATGGCTGGAGGTGATGGCATTAGCATCTAACAGTATGTATCCCAACAGTATGAATGAGTCACAATGTCTTGCAAAACGCTCTCAAACCAAGTTACTCTCAAACCAAGGTTTTACTCTATTTTATTCTCTAGGGTGTCTGCTTTCAGAAAATAAACTATTTTGTATTTTTATATATTCTGCACAAATTAAACCATATTTTGACAAAAACAGCACAGATTTAAAACTTTTTATTTATTTAACTGGTTACCGACCGCCCACTGTATATATACGTCCTCTTTTTAAAGATGGATATCTCGGTAATGGCAACAGCTGCTGCCACAACCGAGATACCCATCTCTTCAGTGAGCGGTCCGGTAAACGATAACGGCGGTCTCCGCGGCGGATTCGCCGCGAGATCGCCGTTATCGGTGGCGGGAGAGGGCCCCCCTCCCGCCGCTCTCCAGTGCCCTCCGCCGCTTACCGGAGCCGTCGGTAGCGGCGCAGGCGATCGGGTGCTGCTGCCTGTTCAGTGAGGACGCAAGTGAGGGCAAGATGGCCCCCACCCGTCCTCATAGCATTGCTGGGAGGAAGTGACATCAAAATGTCAGTCCCACCCAGCGTCTTAAAGAGACAATTTTTTTGTTGTCATTTTTTTAAATGACAAATTTTCCTTTTTTTTTTTTTTCTTGCATTTAAGTCTAAATATAAGATCTGAGGTCTTTTTGACCCCAGATCTCATATTTAAGAGGACCTGTCATGCTTTTTTCTATTACAAGGGATGTTTACATTCCTTGTAATAGGAATAAAAGTGATACATTTTTTATTTTATTTCAGTGTAAAAAATGATATAATCAATAAAAATAAATAAGAAAACCCCAATTTTTTTTTTTAAAGCACCCCGTCCCGACGAGATCGCGCGCAGAAGCGAACGCATACGCGAGTAGCACCCGCATATGAAAACGGTGTTCAAACCGCACAAGTGAGGTATCGCCGCGATCGTTAGAGCGAGAGCAATAATTCTAGCCCTAGACCTACTCTGTAGCTCAAAAAATGCAACCTATAGAATTTTTTAAACGTCGCCTATCAAGATTTTTAAGGGTAAAAGTTTGACGCCATGCCACGAGTGGGCGCAATTTTTAAGCGTGACATGTTGGGTATCATTTTACTCGGCGTAACATTATCTTTCACAATATATAAAAAAATTGGGCCAAATTTATTGTTGTCTTATTTTTTTATTTAAAAAAAGTGAATTTTTTCCAAAAAAAGTGCGCTTGTAAGACAGCTGCGCAAATACGGTGTGACAAAAAGTATTGCAATGACCGCCATTTTATTCTCTAGGGAGTTAGAAAAAAATATATATATAATGTTTGGGGGTTTTAAGTAATTTTCTAGCAAAAAAAACTGTTTTAGTCTTGTAAACGCCAAATCTGAAAAACAGGCTCGGGGGTTAAGTGGTTAAAGATTCATTGAGCAAATCAATATTTATGAAACAATAAATAACAACTAAACAGCAATAAACAAATAAATACAATGAGAAAAATAGTTCATTTCTTTCACTTCTTTCACTTTCATGGAAGTCTTCATGTAACAGTTGCCATCTGCAGCCCCCTTAACTCCCAGACCACCAAGCCGGAGCGCTGGTACCCTACTTGTACAGCCGTCACCACATCAAGCCGTCCGCAAGCTGCAGGTGTTCAGCTCCGTGGCAGCGGCAGTATGCTTTGGAGACGGCTTGACTATGTTTTAAGTTGTGCGTAGGATTAAAAGTTTCTAGAAACCATTTGGCCTGGATGGATGTTGCCCCATTTTTTTATCTGGATCACTGAACATTACACAGAACTTCGACACTGAGAGGCAGTCGTGTTGTTGATGGGCGTTTTAGGAAACAACAAAAATTTTTTTTTTTTTTCAGTAGAAAATAATTAGAAATTTCCATTTATTTTAAATAATATAAAAGTATTCAAATAAATAACATAAAAGTAATCAAATTATATTTAAGAAAATCATAATTTCTCAATAAATGATATATTTTTAAGCCCCATGTTTAGTGTATTTTCTAGTCTACATTTTTTCTAATATTCTGGAAAATATTTCTCCGTTAAGATTAATATACAAGAACAAAAACATAAATACTGAAAAAATACAGTGGCATCTAAACAAAAACAAGACTTTTATCAATAAAATAAAGAATTGAGTGGCTTTAAAACTATCATAAAAACAAAAACAAAAAAAACATGTCTATCTGATTGCAGGATTTGGCTAGTGCTTGTAATGATATATAAACAAATAGTGAAAGATATGGCCTAATTCCACTATCTCGGCGCTATGGGGCTCAAGGTATTCAAAAAAATGCAGAGAATAAAATCAACATTAATAAATCTAAAATAATGATAGCATTCAATTTATGATTTTTTATTATTATTATTATTACTCTGCATACCTATTTATGTTATTTAAACATATAACTGTGGATCAAGCTGTCTAGCAAAAATGACAGTTATAGAAGTTGGGGGAAACGAAAACACTGCCATGGGTGCTTACAATAGTCACCTTTTATTCTCAGGAGTTCAGTCTGTTCTTTGCTCCAACACCCTGGCAACGTTATAGTCTTTACCAACATCTAAAACTTTTGCTGAACCTTTTTCGACATGTACATTTAAAGAACAGTAAATATGTGTATGAAATATCTTTTTTTTTTTTTTAAATACAGTACTAGTGCAAAATGCAGTAAATATTAATTTATTAATTTACTTTCAAATATTCACCCATATTTCTTTTACCAATGTTATGTTTATATGTCTTGCATTTTATTTTTAGGCAAATGGAGGTTATTTATTTCTGTTTCAGTATATTTATTAATATTTTTTCCAAGAAATACACATATTGTAGGCAAACTGTGATACCAAAGAACAATAAAAGGCCCACGAAGTGTTACACCAAGACATCTTCGACAGTTAAGAATATAGGGCCAGATATCTGCTGATACGCCGTCGTATCTCTGTTTCTATCTATGCGACTGATTCACAGTTACGCATAGATATCCATAAGATCCGACAGGTGTAATTGTTTTACACTGTCGGATCTTAGGATGCAGTACCGCGGCCGCCGCTGGGGGGAGTTCGCGTCGTAAACCAGCGTCGGGCATGCAAATTAGGAGTTACGGCGGATCCACGACGGATTTTCGCGTTCGCTACGTCGCCGCTAGTCTAGTTTCCCGTCGCAAAGTTAGTCGTCGTTTTTGGTGCCCTAACTTTAGTCAGCAAACGTATTGCTGTCTAAAGCATGGCCGTCGTTCCCGCGTTGAAATTTAAAAAATAACGTCGTTTGCGTAAGCCGTCCGGGAACACGGAAGTACGCTACGCGCGTAGCCGTTCGAAAAGATGACGTCACGGCGCGCAAAGCACGGCGGGAGTTAAGAAACGGAGCATGCGCAGTAGGTCCGGCGCGGGAGCGCGCCTAATTTAAATGGCACACGCCCATTTGAATTGGCCCCCCTTGCGCCGGAGACCGCCGGCGTAGTTTTCATCGCAAGTGCTTTGTGAATCAGGCACTTGCGATGAAAACTTGCGACGGTGTAACGTATCTACGATACGTTACGCCGACGCAGTTCTATGTGAATCTGGCCCATATATTACTAGAAAACACCTAAATAAATGTTAAAAAAAATATATATATATATATGGGAAAATATAAAATAAAGATAAATAAATTAAAAAGATATTAAATGATGATAGTGTGAATAATAATAATTTTTAGCCAAAGTTATTAATTAAAACACATTTATTTCCCTGTTGCCACTATTTATCTATCTATCTATCTATCTATCTATCTATCTATCTATCTATCTATCTATCTATCTATCTATCTATCTATCTATCTATCTATCTATGTATCGATCTATCTATCTATCTATCATTTTGTACTTCAATTTGTTTTATAAAAGTGACATTCATGGTGTTCTCTTTTTTAATGAAATTATATTAATACCTTCTGACTTTATCCAATAAAATTGTAATGTATCTGTGGTGATACAGTCATAATGTGTGTGCGCTGGGAGTTATAAATATAAATGGGTTGTTGCTTATTTTAAAGGTTTTATTGGAGAGAACATGTATTTTTTGTCATTAGGTATTGATTTTTATTATTACAACTGAATCCAGTAATTATTGTAATGTGTTTATCTAGTTGAAGTAAATAGCCTAGCTCATTAAGGGCCAGATTCACGTAGAATTGTGGTGGCGTAACGTATCGTAGATACATTACACCGCCGCAAGTTTTCATCGCAAGTGCCTGATTCACAGAACACTTGCAATGAAAACCTACGCCGGCGACCTCCGGCGTAAGCCCGCGTAATTTAAATGGGCGTGTGCCATTTAAATTAGGCGCGCTCCCGCGCCGGACCTACTGCGCATGCTCCGTTTCGCAATTCCCGTCGTGCTTTGCGTGCAGTGACTTCATTTTTTCCAATGGCGACGCGTAGCGTAATTCCGTATTCCCGGATGGCTTACGCAAACGACGTTCATTTTTAAATTTCGACGCGGGAAAGACGGCCATACTTTATAAAGAAATACGATTGCTGTGTAAAGTTAAGGCAGGTCAAATAACGACTAACTTTGCGACGGGAAACTAGACTAGCGACGACGTAGCGAACGCGAAAATCCGTCGTGGATCGCCGTAACTCCTAATTTGCATACGCGACGCTGGTTTACGACGCAAACTCCCCCCAGCGGCGGCCGCGGTACTGCATCCTAAGATCCGACAGTGTAAAACAATTACACCTGTCGGATCTTATGGATATCTATGCGTAACTGATTCTATGAATCAGTCGCATAGATACTCTGAGAGATACGACGGAGTATCTGAGATACTCCGTCGTATCTCGACTGTGAATCTGGCCCTAAATGTATAGTTTAGACCAGGGGTCTCCAAACATTCTAAACAAAGGGCCGGTTTATTGTCCTTCAGGCTCTTGGAGGGCCGGACTTTGGCCAGCGGGAGTGAACATTTTCCTGGCATCAGTGGTAGCAAGCATCTGGTATTAGGGGGAGGAATAGTGCCCCATCGCTGGTATCATAGGGAGGAATAGTGCCCGATTAGTGGTGTCAGTGGGAGAAATGGTGCTCCTGTGTCAGGTGGCAGAATAGGGTTTCGCATCAGTGGGAGGGATAGTGCTCCAATGGCCGGATAAAGGCAAGCAAAGGGCCGCATCCGGCCCTCGGGCCGCAGTTTAGAGACCACTGGTTTAGACTGTCACATTTGATGCAAGAGCTTTGCAAAGAAAATAAAAAAAAAGTGCACAACAGTTATCAGTAGAAAATTAGCAATGTCGGATTCTCTTATTAAAATCTGTAAAACATTTATCAGTGAAATATTCCAATTGCTAATTGGAATATGGAGTCCTATCATATTCCCTGATGTTGTTTTGCAATCAGATTTATTTTTAAAGTAGAATTACAGGCAATTATTTTTTTGCATTTTGGATAGTAGTGTAAGGGAGGGTTATAAACCCTGGCAGATTTTTTTTTCACCATCTGTGTCCCATTGCGAATATTTTTCTTCACTTCACTGTCCCATAGCCAAACAGGAAGTGAAAAAAATGCCTGTAAATTAAGGGAATTTCTTGAGGACCTCAAGGCCACTAGAACTAGTGTCCCCATTGGAAGATCCTAAACTCTTGGCACACAAAGGGCCAGATTCTCATAGATCGACGTATTGTTGCGCGGGCGTAACGTATCCTATTTACGTTACGCCTCTGCAACTTAGACGGGCAAGTGCTGTATTCTCAAAGCACTTGCTCCTTAAGTTGCGGCGGTGTATCGTAAATAGGCCGCGTAAGCCCGCATAATTCAAATGTGGGACAGGGGGGCGTGTTTTATGTTAATGTTTTGTGACCCGACGTGATTGACGTTTTTCACTTACGGCGCATGCGCCGTCCGTGAACATATCCCAGTGTGCATTGCTCCAAATACGCCGCAAGGCCGTATTGGTTTTGACGTGAACGTAAATTACGTCCAGCCCCATTCACGGACGACTTACGCAAACGACGTAAAATTTTCAAATTTCGTCGCGGGAACGTCGGCCATACTTAACATTGGTACGCCGCATGTACGCCTCATATAGCAGGGGCAACTTTACGCCGGGAAAAGCCTAATGTAAAGGGCGTATCTGTACTGCGTCGCCCGGGGCGTACGTTCGTGAATTCGCGTATCTAGCTGATTTACATATTTCTAAGCGTAAATAAGCGTACACGCCCCTAGCAGCCGGCGTAAATATGCAGTTACGATCCGACAGCGTAAGAGACTGGCGCTGGTCGGATGTAATACAAATTTATGTGTAACTGATTCTAAGAATCAGGCGCATAGATACGACGGCTCTCATTCGGACTTACGACGGCGTACATGGCGCTACGCCATCGTAAGTCCTTTGAGAATCTGGGCCAAAGTTGTTTACATTGAGGAGGGGGGCGGAGCTTGCAGGGTAAATGCATCCAGTTATCAATCAATATTTTTATCATTAAATATTGGAACGCATTTGTTTTGTTATGACTGCCTTATAATATTACTGTTCCCAAGCTAATTTTTATATAACAGTTTTACTTTTCTATTTTGTTGGTATACAAAGCATAACCTCAGATTGTAGGAGGAACAGATATTAGTAAAGTGACACCAACTCATTTTTAAAACGTCACACCAAGGAAATGTGGTCACTGTGACTAATACCTGCAAATCAAGAGCTGTAAAAATGAAACTGTACAGACGGAGTTCTGCTCGTGTACTCACCATTTTTACTGCAATAATAAGGGAATTCCCTACAGACTTCTATCAGGGATATCAGATATACAGATGCATTAAAATTAGAACCAGGGTAATAATAACGATTAGGCTATTTCTTAGAACAACAGAGAGAGATGGGGTCAGTACATGTCCTGGACCTGGCTATTAGTTTCTCAATGACTCTTCATCCATACATTCAGCAATGCATTTTGACTTCTTTGTTCATTTTGGAATATGCAGTGCCTTGAAAAAGTATTCATACCCCTTGAAATTTTCCAAATTTTGTTATGTTACAACCAAAAACGTAAATGTATTTTTTGGGGATTTTATGTGATAGACCAAAACAAAGTGTCACACAATTGTGAAGTGGAAGGAAAATGATAAATGTTTTTCAACATATTTTACAAATAAATATGTGAAAAGTGTGGCGTGCATTTGTATTCAGCCCCCCTTTACTCTGATACACCTAACTAAAATCTAGTGGAACCAATTGCCTTCAGAAGTCACCTAATTCGTAAAGACAGCTTACCTGTGTGCTATTTAATCTCATTATAAATACAGCTGTTCTGTGAAGCTCTCAGAGGTTTGTTAGAGAACCATAGTGAACAAACAGCACCATAAAGGGCCAAGGAACAAACCAGACAGGTCAGGGATAAAGTTGTGGAGAAGTTTAATGCAGGGTTAGGCCAGTGTTTCTCAACTCCAGTCCTCAAGGCGCCCCAACAGGTCATATTTTCAGGATTTCCCTCAGATGAAACGGCTGTGGTAATTACCTAGGCAGTGAAACTGATCAAATCACCTGTGCAAAATAATGGAAAGCCTGAAAACATGACCTGTTGGGGCGCCTTGAGGACTGGAGTTGAGAAACACTGGGTTAGGTTATAAACAAATATCCCAAGCTTTGAACATCTCACGGAGCTCTGTTCAATCCATTATCCGAAAATGGAAAGAGTATGGCACAACTGCAAATCTACCAAGACATGGCCATCCACCTAAACTGACAGGCCGGGGAAGGAGAGCATTAATCAGAGAAACAGCCAAGAGGCCCATGGTAACTCTGGAGGAGCTGCAGAGATCCAAAGTTTATGTTGGAGAATCTGTCCAAAGGACAACTATTAGGCCTCGTACACACGACCGAGAAACTCGACGGGCGAAACACATCGTTTTGCTCGTCGAGTTCCTTGTGAAGCCGTCGAGAAACTCGACAAGCCAATTTTCTCCATTCCCATGAAGGAAATAGAGAACATGCTTTCTTTTTGCCTCGTCGAGTTTCTCAACAGTTTCCTCGACGAAAATGTACACACGACCGGTTTCCTGGGCAAAAAAATATCTCGAAGCAAGTTTCTTGCTGGTTTTTGCCGAGAAACTCGGTCGTGTGTACGAGGCCTAAGTCGTTCACTCCACAAATCTGCCCTTTATGGAAGAGTGGCAAGAAGAAAGCCATTGTTAAAAAGAAAGCCATAAGAAGTCCCATTTGCAGTTTGTGAGAAGCCATGTGGGGGACACTGCAAACATGTGGAAGAAGGTGTTTTGGTCAGATGAGACCGACATTTTACCTTTTGGCCTAAAAGCAAAACGATATGTGTGGTGGAAAACTGCCACTGCACATCACCCTGAATACACCTTTTTTCAGCAGGGACAGGGAAGCTTATCAGAGTTGATGGGAAGATGGACGGAGCCAAATACAGGGACATTTTTTTTTCACAAGAAAAAATACAGGGACATTTTAGAAGAAAAGTCTGCAAAAGACTTGAGACTGGGGCGAAGGTTCAGCTTCCAGCAGGACAACGACCCTAAACATACAGCCAGAGCTACAATGGAATGGCTTAGATAAAAGCCTATTCATGTTTTTAGAATGGCCCAGTCAAAGTCTAGACCTAAATCCAAATGAGAATCTGTGGCAAGACTTGGAAATTCACAGAAGCTTTCAATCCAATCTGACAGAGCTTGAGCTATTTTGCAAGGAAGAATGGGGAAAAATGTCACTCTCTGCATATTTTATTTTAGATTTACTAAAGCAGTAAGCTTTATAAAAGTAAATATTAAAGAGGGGTTCCAGTCACGTTTTTTTTTTTTTTTTGCCATTTAAATATTATGCTGATAAAGATCCCATTGTAATTTATTAAACATACCACATCGATGTGTAAATAAATAAAAAACTTGCCTCCTACTGCTGTGCAGTACGATGTGGCCGTTTCCATGCTCTGTGTGGGCAATTGAAGCCCAGCACATTTTTTTACTGTTCCCCGTGGAGAGGTGCCTGCTGGGTAACCTTTAAATCTCGAGCGTGCACATTAGAGCGCCTCTCGTAGCTGTAAAAGTTTGTGCCCTTGTCATAACAACGGGCGGCGGCGGAGGAACGTCCTGCCCCGTTATTATGACAATAATCCCTACTCTAATAAAAAAAATGTCATGCCGATCTATTGAAAAGTAAGGGCTTTATGCCCTTTTTGAAAATGGCGCTGTAAACAGCCCCAATCGCGTCAATTCATCTACTGAAATCCCGCGATTTTTCAGGGCATAGGAGCGCACAGACTCCTGAGAAATTATGACACAACATTCCCAGGAGTCTGTGTGGCGTAGGCTACAGAGAAAAAGCACCAAGGCGCAGGAAGAAGGCAGATTAGGAAGTCTGCCTAGCAACAACCATTTTAAGGTATGTGAAAATTTTTTGTGTGTGATTGTGATGTGTGATGTGAGTGTGATTTGAGGGTGGAGCTCCGCTTTAATAAATCAGGCGCATCTGCATTCAATCTGAATATTCAATCACATTCTAGGGGGAAAAAAACAGAACTCTTGCTAACACATACGTAATTGGTTGAAGGGAACACAGCTTCGATTTATTTATTAAGCTTGGTGAAAACATGCTTGGCAAAGTAACCAGTCTCTACTCCTTTAGTACATCAACCCACTCAACGGTAATTTTTACAGTCATAAAATTCAGTTAAACTCTTTGCAACTGCTATTTTGGATGCAAGAACCTTATATTTTCTTAAAGGACAAGATACATTTAGGGTTATTTTACTGTATGTTATTTTTACTATTTAATTTCCCCATAAATTAAACGCTTGCTTATTTTTTGATAATGTTGAAATATTGATTTTTGCATGTTAATATCTCCACTTTTATCTTTCTAATACAGACCAACTTCCTGTCTACAGTGAAGTTACATGAAGTTTTCCTGAGCTTTGAAAGTTTGTCCTAAGATGTGGTGGAGTGTGCCGTACGCCGTATTTGTGCGGTTTACGAAGATTTTTTCTCCTTCAAACGACTAGATAATGCTTTCTTTCCTTGTCTGATTTTCATAGTATTTTCATATTATATTTGTAATGTGTGTAAATGAATTAGAGAAATAATTATCTGATGACAGATGTTAAATGATTTTTAAAATCGTATAACTGCTCACATACAACTGCTGTAGCAGAGGCAGATTGGATACTCTGAACGTGTCTAAATGCATAAATGTATGTGGAAAAGAAAAACTGCGCTGCGTACAAACCCAATAACCCTAGCTGCAACTCAAAGTGATATACACACAAATAAAAATAAGTAAAAAAAGGAGCTGCGCTCTCAAATGACGTTTTAATCAGATCATTATTACAAACTAATATAAATGAATAAATAAAAAAATAAGTCCCAAAAAAAAAACAATAAATCATGTAACGAATATGAAGTCCTCCAATGTCGGACTAATTATGTGAAAATTCAATAATATACCAAAAAGTAGATATTTTGTTTTGGAATTTCGTTTTCGTCCGAAAAATAAATGTATTTAGTTACTCCCGGAATTCGTTTTTATTTATTTCGTTAAAAAAATGTATTCGTCCGAAAACCCAAATGAATTAAGGTCGAATCTGTCATTGAAAAAAAAAAAAGATTCGACGGAGCAACGAAACTGTACATTTCCGGTCAAATGTTCCACCTACAAGCTATAGAAGAATTCTAATGTTGTATGATTAATAATAATTATATTTATTAATTATTATTAATAGTCAACCAACATTAGAATTCTTCTATAGCCTATGGGCAGAGCATTTCACCATAAATGTCCGCTTGCTGCCATTGTATGTTTTTAGCTACTTCGTCGAATCTTCATGTCTCTCTATGTCGAATCTTTTCTCTCTATGTCGAATCTTTTCTCTTTATGTAAAATAATATTGGACTAATAGAGTTAAGGTTATGGCACATTCGACCGCAACGAAAACGAAAATAAAGCATTTGTTTATGTCGGATCTTTCGGTTTTCGTTTTCTGTGCTTTCGTTATCGTTTGTTAAAACGATAATGAAAAAACCTGAAATTCGTACGAAAATGCTTTCGGACGAAAACAAATGCACGTGTCTACCAAAAAGTTATAAGACCAAAAAACATAAAAACAAAAAACAAATCATAAAGTCCTTAATGGAGAGATAGATGATTTTTAGCAACACAATAACGTGAAATCCTCTCTGATATTGGACTACAGCGTGAATCCACCACCAAATAAAGTGCAAGCTTACCAGCTGCACAAGCTGTTCGAGCTTATGGCTAATACCCAGCCAGGGCCTTTAATCCTCCCTGTGCTTCCAATGGCCGATGAAACGGGCATTGCTGGATACTGTGGATATGTTCAGCGGTCAATGGTCAGCCACCAGTGACAGCTTAATGCCAGTGTACATAATGGCCTGGAAAAAATATAGAAAGGAATGGCCAATCGGTAAAACCGGGTGGTATTTTATTTGGATAAAAATGTGCTTACAAGAATTGAATGGAAATGTTAAAAAGCATTTGAACATTTCCATTCAATGCTTTTAAGCACATTTGTAAAGTCAGCTACAAATACTGTAGCTGCTGAAAGTATTACTAAATTCACAACAGTAAAATCAGTCTGTATATGCAGTAAAGCATGCTTGTTATACACACTGTGGAACCAAAGGGGTTAATCCTCTGCATTGTGTA
This sequence comes from Rana temporaria, assembly GCF_905171775.1. NCBI lineage: Eukaryota > Metazoa > Chordata > Amphibia > Anura > Ranidae > Rana > Rana temporaria. The sequence goes on from NC_053489.1 coordinate 639,412,078, forward strand.
TAAAGTAAGGTGACCAGATTTTTTTAATTAAATCCGGGGACATTTTTTTCTTTACTAGTAATGGCGGCAATCAGCGACTCTCTGCCTGTCGCCGCTCGCCTCACAGCCTCTCAAGTCTTACTCTTCGGGCCTCGGCTACTACTGGATGGGGAGCGGAGGAAGATCACTCCACCAGGGAAGGCAAGGAGATAGGCAGGTGACTGGTCAGGATTTGAGCCAAGGCAGAATAACATGCGAGCGGAACTGAATGGGCATGCGCCTGAAACTGAAGAAATATTCCCTCCGCTCCAACCAGCACATGATCATCAGAAGGGGGCACAGATAATGGAAAAAATACAACCCCCCTATGCTAGTAGGCACGGCGGAGCGGGTGTGTGTAATTCTAATTTTTTTATTTTAATTCTGCACTGATTGTCTTTGAAAATGCCCCTGCCCCCTATTAAATCCAATCTGGGGACAAAACCATGGACAGACGTGTCCTCAATCAGGGGACTGTCCCCTGAAACTGGGGATGTCTGGTCACCCTAGTATAAAGGCTGTTTGATCCTGTCTCCTCTTCTTTACTGCCCCAACCCATCTCTTTATAGAACAGAGCATTAGGTGTCAGGCTGCACATGCTCAGTTTGGTGTGTATTGCTAGAGAGTTTTTTTTTGGTAAGGGAATCCGGCAGAGAAGCCTTCCGCTTTCACAGCCGGTTTCCTACTATGCATGCGTGAGCCTCACCGTGCTTTGTGATTGGTCCTGCAGTCTTCTGGGACCTGTGTGTGTCTCAGAAGGCTGCGGGGGGGGGGGGGCGAACATCCTCATAGATTGGTGGGTGGTTGGGGTGTGTGAGGATAGGTGTTCAGACATGTCTGTCCTCGCTTTGTCCTAATTTATATTTCATCTCTGTGTGAAGGCCTCAAAAAGTCAGCTTTCACCCTGAGTGTGGGAGGTGCTGGTGATGTTCCTGCCAGAACTCCCCCAGGAGAAAAAAATTCAGTGATTGTGAGGAGAGAAACAGAAAACAGGGAGTCTGTTTACATCTGCATGATGTGGACATGCTTGTTGTTTTTGTTGGTGTGCTGCAGTTCCATTTATTTTGAAAGCACATGTATTGCAGCACACCACAACGTAGTACCATGTGCACAAAATGTTCCAGTAAATTCACGTACAGCAAGTATAAGCCATTTATTTATGTGGCTGGAGCTGCATGCTGGCAGTCTATGTTAGTGGATGGGGACACAGCAGCTGTACCAACACAGCCGCACTTCCAAATTTCACAGAAGCGCAACGAGGTCAGGTGCTCGGCCCTGAATACCCACTGTCTGCATACAGGGCAACACACCGGAAACTGCAGCTCCAGTTAGGGTTGCCACCTCATCCCTTTAAACCTGAGTACATATGAATAACACAGGTTCTGAGGCTAATTTAACAGCTTGCCGACCAGCGGCCGTCATATGTAGGCAGGTCGGCACAATCCTGTGAACCGTCGTAGCTGTACATTGGTCCCTTAAAAGTGGGATAGCTATGGGGGGTGACGATGCTCGTGACCACTGGTCGTGATGACTGCCAGGCCTGAGCGATCACGGGCACAAGAGGCAGAACAGGGACGTGTGTGTGTGTGTAAACACATCCTTGTTCTGTGAGGAGAGAGAGATCGTGAGTTCCTAATAGCTAGTCCCCTCCCCCCATAGTTAGAACACACAGTCAGGGAACACATTTAACCCCTTGATCACCCCCTAGTGTTAACCCCTTCCCTGCCAGTGAGATTTACACAGTAATCAGTGCATTTTTATAGCACTAATCGCTGTATAAATGCCAATGGTCCCAAAAATGTGTCAAAAGTGTCCGATGTGTCCGCCATATTGTCGCAGTCCCAATAAAAATCACAGATCTCCGCCATTACTAATAATAATAATAAAAATGCCATTAATCTATCGCATATTTTGTAGACGCTATGGGGCAGATCCACGTACCTGCGCGTAATCTTCCGCCGGGCGCAGCGTATCTAAGATACACTACGCCGCGGCAACTTATTTTTTTTATTTTGAATCCACAAAGAATTTGCGCCGTAAGTTACGGTGGCGTAGTGTATCTTTGGCGGCGTAAGGGTGCGGAATTCAAATGGATGTAATGGGGGCGTGTTTTATGTTAATACGTCGTGACCCGACGTAAACAACGTTTTTTTTTAACTGCGCATGCGCCGTCCGTGGGGGTATCCCAGTGCGCATGCTTAAAATTAACCCGGAACAAGCCAATGCTCACGACGGTGACGTCATTCTACGCAAATCCCTATTCGCGAACGACTTACGCAAACAACGTAAAAAAAAAAAAATTGTACGCGGGAACGCCGACCATACTTAACATTGAGTACGCCTCATAACAGCAGCTTTAACTATACGCCGGAAAAAGCCGAACGCAAACGATGTAAAAAAATGCGCCGGCCGGACATAGGTTCGTGGATCACCGTAACTAGCTAATTTACATACTCGACGCGGAATTCGACAGAAACGCCACCTAGCGGCCACCGAAAAATTGCATCTAAGATCCGACGGCGTACTAAGACGTACGCCTGTCGGATCGATCCCAGATGCCGTCGTATCTTGTTTTGTAGATACAAAACAAAGATACGACGCGGGAAATTTAAAATTATGCCGGCGTATCAATAGATACACCGGCGTAATTCTTTTGTGGATCTATAACTTTTGCACAAACCAATCAATATACGGTACGCTTATTGGGATTTTTATTACCAAAAATATGTAAAAGAATACATATCAGCCTAAACTGAGGAAAACATTTGCTTTTTTTTTTTTTTTAAATGGGCATATTTATTATAGCAAAAAGTACCAAATATTGTGTTTTTTTTTCAAAATGTACGCTCTTTTTTTGTTTATATCACAAAAAAATAAAAACCGCAGAGGTGATCAAATACCCCCCCAAAAAAAGCTCTATTTGTGGGAAAAAAAGGACGTCGATTTTGTTTGATTACAGCGTCGCACGACCATGCAATTGTCAGTTAAGGCGACACAATGCTGTATCGCAAAAAAAGGCCTGGTTATTGAGCAGCCACATCTCCCGGGGCTGAAGTAGTTAATGCAGATAAGGCACCAAGTGAGTTTAATTACCACCTTAATATTGATTACCAGACTTTGTATACAGTTTCTTACCTTTTTAAATACTAGCAAACACATGTTCATTTATTGAAGGCATAGAATTAGTATGGGGGGTGTAAAGGGGTTTGGAATTTTGAAATTAGTAAACAAATGAGATACCAAATAACACGGATAAAAAATTGTTAACTTCATCGTGGCTACAGAATAGCTGGATTGGGGAGCACAAGTACTGTAATTGTTTATTTGTTTCAACATACTGTATATATTGATTACAAAAAACAGAATTAAATTTAATTAAAATATATATTTATTTTTTACATTTAATAGCTGAAATATAAAGTTTTTTTTTACATTTTGTAGCTGAATTTCAACTGATTCTAACAAAAAGACTTAAGTATATTCTGCATGTATATATATATATTAGTGCTGTCAAACGATTAAAATTTTTAATCGCGATTAATCGCATTAATGTCATAGTTAACTCACGATTAATCTATCTAATTTATGACGAATTTCCCCACAAATATCGCACAATTCTGCAAGTGATTATAATTTATTATCGCTGTTTTCTAGCCGATCTAAAACCATTTTTGACATAAAGGGACACTTTTGGACAATCTACAGTTTTTCAGGCAGAAAGAATAGTTTTTATTTTATAAAAGAACATGTAGGACACTGGGCAGACCACTAGGGACAAGGGGGGTGTGTATTTTTTACATACAGTACTGTAATCTATAAGATTACAGTATACTGTGTGTATTGTGTTTGTTTACTTTTTTAAATTTGGCGCCATTCTCCGCTCCCGTGCGTCGTAACGTCGCAGGGAACGGAGCTCGGCGGCACACAGGCACTGTAAATCGAGCGAGGAGGACCCGCCGAGCGAGGAGGACCCGCCAAGCGAGGAGGACCCGCCAAGCAAGGAGGACCCGCTCGATCACACAGCGGGGTGGCATCGCTGGATCCAGGGACAAGGTGAGTAACTTGCCTGTGAATCCAGCGAGAAGGTAAGCCGCGCCGCTGCACACTCTGCATGTCCACCCCGAGGGCTCCTGCGTTAATCGCGCGATAAAAATATTGACGGCGTTAACATGGGTTTGCGTTAACGCCGTTAATATCGCGTTTAACGCACAGCCCTAATATATATATATATATATATATATATATATATATATATATTTCAAATATACAGTAAATATGTATATATCATTTCTTTATTTATGATATACCTTAGGAAGTCTACTTGTACAGGTGGTCATTTTGGGATGTTTCTAGTGCCCTGGCAGTCCATAGATTCTCCAAGTACATTATAAAAAAAAATAATAATAACCCATATATGAAAAAACTGGCCCTCAAAAAACAAAATGCACTCCACTAAATGAGTGCATGCCCTTGTATCTATCTGATAGTGGCAAGTGAACAGGGATTTTAGAAACAAATATATATTTTTACAAAGTTTTGCTTATTTATTCTTCCTTAGTTATTAAAAATGAGCAATATTTAAATATTTTTCATTACAATTAAAAAAAAAAAATCTGACATTCATGTTATTTATAATAGTGCTATTTGCACCATGGTTAGTATCTATTGGACACAAGAGTAGTAATTTTGGGGGTGGATGTGGTGAGGTTTTTTTTTATTTAATCTTGAACTTATTTTTAAATAACCTGTGTTATTCTGCTCCATATTCAAAAATAATTTTTGTATTACTTTATGAAGCTAACATGCTTATCAATGTGTGATCCTATAGTTTTATGCTGAAAGTTGGCAAACCACTGACAAAACCTAAAAATTTACAATATTTTATTTATTTTAACTTTTTCTAATTTCTGTTTCTCTCTAATACAATTGTAAAACAATAAAGCTGTATATTAAACACAGCTTTCATTTACATTAATGATGTGACACATGTACTGTACAAGTATACTGTATGCCTGGAGGAGATTGTAGCCAGTAAGTCAAACATCCTGCACCATACGATTCCTGTGCATTCATGGGCCCCATATTGTCTGTAATATGCATGCATGTGTGTGTGTACTTCCCAGACTTGCTTCCTCTCATCAGTAGCGGTCATATGAAAAAAATGCTTATGTCCATCACTGAATTGTGTAAAAGGCTGCAAACATTCACACTCACATTTGCAGCCCAAGAAGCCTTTACCAACTGAAACTTTTACTTTTTGTTTTTGATTGTATTGTATAATGACATATTGTACTTAATTTGATTATTCACATAATAAATGTATTATTTACTTGGGTGACTGGAGAAATTTATTTAGGGTGCATTTACAAATTTTTAATTATTATTAAAAAAAAAAAAATCATCTAAGTATTTAATTGACTGTCCATAGTAAGTTAGATCACAGAGATCCACCCCAACATGGATGCATAAACAAACAATAAAATGCGTGAGAAAGCAATAAAATGCACGATTAACCTCCCTGGCGGTATGATTCTTTCAGAAAAAACGTGCTGAAAGCGGTACCATTATTTGCAAGGAAATTTGGCGTTTTATACTGTAGGCCTGTATTTCTTAGAAATAATTCACTTAAGTCTGTCCAAACAAGAGTCTAGTAGGCATCCCGGGTATGAATTTTTTTTAAAAACAAACTTATAAATTATAATATAATAAATAATTATAAATAATTATAACAAATAATAATATAATTATAATAAAAATTATTCAATAATGTAATCAACTCAAAATCACTGAAATTTGCTCAGTTGCAGAATTGTAGCTGTCATTACTTTTATTTTTTTATGACGAATTTCCCCACAAATCGCTATCGCACAATTCTGCAAGTGATTATAATTTATTATCGCTGTTTTCTAGCTGCTCTAAAACCATTTTTGACATAAAGGGACATTTTTGGTTGCTATGGACAATCTACAGTTTGCAGGCAGAAAGAACAGTTTTCATTATATAAAAGAACATGTAGGGCACTGGGCAGACCACTAGGGACAAGGGGGGTGTGTATTTTTTACATACAGTACTGTAATCTATAAGATTACAGTATACTGTATGTAAGGTGTTTGTTTACCTTTTTGAATTTGGCGCTATTCTCCGCTCCCGTGCGTTGTAACGTCTTAGGGAACAGAGATCGGCGGCACACAGAGGCACTGTGTGAATCGAGCGAGGTCCCGCTCGCTCACACAGCGCGTTGGCATCGCTGGATCCAGGGACAAGGTAAGTAAACCAAGCCTGTGGATTCAGCGAGGCAAGGCCGAGTCTGACTCGGGGTTACCGATCGCAGCACAAAAATGTAACCCCGAGTCAGACTCTGGAATACCGCCAGGGGGGTTAAGTAAGTTATCAAGACAATGCACGAAAAAGACAATTAATAGGATACATGAGCATCCTAGCCAGCAGGAAGATGCATGAACAAGCTAGAAGATGCATGAGTAAACAAGAAAACTAAAAGATGCATGAGCAAGCAAAGACGCAAGAAGATGCATGAGCAAGCAAAGATGCAAGAAGATGCATGAGCAACAAAGAAGATTAATAAGTAAGCAAGCAAACTAGAAGATGCATAAGCCAAGCAAAGAAAAAAGAAGATGCATGAGCAACAAAGAAGATTCATAAGCAGCAAGCTAGAAGCTGCATGAGAAAATGAGCAAGCAAGAAAGAAGATGCATGAGAAAATGAGCAAGCAAGAAAGAAGATGCATGAGGAAATGAGCAAGCAAGAAAGAAGATGCATGAAGAAATGAACAAGCAAGAAAGAAGATGCATGAGGAAATGAGCAAGCAAGAAAGAAAGAAGATGCATGAGGAAATGAGCAAGCAAGAAAGAAAGAAGATGCATGAGGAAATGAGCAAGCAAGAAAGAAGATGCATGAGGAAATGAGCAAGCAAGAAAGAAGATGCATGAGGAAATGAACAAGCAGGAAAGAAGATGCATGAGGAAATGAGCAAGCAAGAAAGAAGATGCATGAGGAAATGAGCAAGCAAGAAAGAAGATGCATGAGGAAATGAACAAGCAAGAAAGAAGATGCATGAGGAAATGGGCAAGCAAGAAAGAAGATGCATGAGGAAATGAACAAGCAAGAAAGAAGATGCATGAGGAAATGAACAAGCAAGAAAGAAGATGCATGAGGAAATGAGCAAGCAAGAAAGAAAGAAGATGCATGAGGAAATGAGCAAGCAAGAAAGAAGATGCATGAAGAAATGAACAAGCAAGAAAGAAGATGCATGAGGAAATGAGCAAGCAAGAAAGAAAGAAGATGCATGAGGAAATGAGCAAGCAAGAAAGAAGATGCATGAGGAAATGAGCAAGCAAGAAAGAAGATGCATGAGGAAATGAACAAGCAAGAAAGAAGATGCATGAGGAAATGAGCAATCAAGAAAGAAGATGCATGAGGAAATGAGCAAGCAAGAAAGAAGATGCATGAGGAAATGGGCAAGCAAGAAAGAAGATGCATGAGGAAATGAACAAGCAAGAAAGAAGATGCATGAGGAAATGAACAAGCAAGAAAGAAGATGCATGAGGAAATGAACAAGCAAGAAAGAAGATGCATGAGGAAATGAGCAAGCAAGAAAGAAGATGCATGAGGAAATGGGCAAGCAAGAAAGAAGATGCATGAGGAAATGAACAAGCAAGAAAGAAGATGCATGAGGAAATGAACAAGCAAGAAAGAAGATGCATGAGGAAATGAACAAGCAAGAAAGAAGATGCATGAGGAAATGAGCAAGCAAGAAAGAAGATGCATGAGGAAATGAGCAAGCAAGAAAGAAGATGCATGAGGAAATGAACAAGCAGGAAAGAAGATGCATGAGGAAATGAACAAGCAAGAAAGAAGATGCATGAGGAAATGAGCAAGCAAGAAAGAAGATGCATGAGGAAATGAACAAGCAGGAAAGAAGATGCACGAGGAAATGAGCAAGCAAGAAAGAAGATGCACGAGGAAATGAGCAAGCAAGAAGATGCATGAGGAAATGAGCAAGCAAGCAAAAAGATCAGGGCTCAAGTCCTGCGGGAACGCGTGGGAACGGAGTTCCTGCACTTTTTTTACAGCAGGAACGCAGTTCCCTTTGCAGGACTAGAGCAGCCGAGCCACCCGAGCCAATCCTTCACTGAGCGGCGATGCCCAGCTTGACTCACTGTCAGGGGCAGGCGAACCTTAGTAATCTTTTATGTTACTGGTCGCTTCCTGTATATGAATTCATCGGGTAGTGTGCGGGTATTCCGTCACTTCCTCGATGCCGCAATGTCTCCTGGGAGCTTTTGTCATTGTTCCCAGGAGACATTGCAGAGGTCTGCCGCGAGTTATCGCGGGATTTAGAAAGAACTTGCCTTAAAAAAAAAACATGCGCTTTGGTAATTATGCATATGAGTGTATCATTTTTTTTTTTTGGTGGGGGAGTGGATCTTGGGTGGGAGTTCCCACACTTTTTTCCCCAGGACTTGACCCCTGAAAAAGATGCATAAGGAAATGAAATGAAAAGAAAAAGTAAGAAGATACATGGGTAAGGGAGCAAGCAAGGAGGTTCATAAGGAAGTGAGCAAGCATCACTTTGCATACAAAGTAACCATTGCTTAATTTAGCTGGCAGCATATGCATGGGATTATTAAATTAGGACCAGAGAAAAAGTGAAAGAAAAAATAAAACAGAAAGGAGAAGGAAAAATAATTTTACATGAGCAAAAAGATTTTTAAGCTTATGACCTTACCTTATCTCTGGTCAAGGCTGGTCATTCTTTCATTGGGTATTGTGATATACTAGACTTTTATACCAAGGTGAGTTGATCTTTGAGTACCAGGAAACATCCATAAAACATTGCAATCTGTTTTCTTAGGAAAGCAAAATTCAAAGCAAAAACAAGAGTACAAATAGAATGAAGAAAGGGGAGACACATAATGCATCAGCAGCACTCTTTCGACTCTGAGATGCAGTAAGAAGTACAGGGCATACCCTTAGGATCTTCTCTAATACAAAATGACTTGCCTTGTGTAATAACAGAAGGTGTTAATTACCACGGAAAGGAAAACTCAGACACACAGGCCCCCCGCATATCTACCTGACTCAAACCAAGAGTCGTACATACGTTATTTTGTTCAGTGCTGCATGCAGTGTGAAACTCGGCACTCCTACCTCTTCTTTATAATATATATATATATATATACACACATGCATATTGCTTTATGAAACAAGCACAGGGAAGAATTGATATCTATTAGATAGGTATAGAAAGTGGGCATACGACCTATTTATATTATTTATGTTGTGTTTCAGTGGAACTTACAAAGAAATTCTTTGCTTTGAACATACGGGGGCAGATTCAGATAGAGATACGACGGCGTATCTCCTGATACGCCATCGTATCTCTGAGATCCGACGGTCGGATCTATGCGGCTGATTCATAGAATCAGGTTCCGCATAGATCTCCCTAAGATCTGACAGGTGTAAGTGACTTACACCGTCGGATCTTAGGCTGCATTCTCCCACTGGCCGCTAGGTGGCGTTTCGTTATTTACTTGCGACGAATATGCAAATTAGGATTTCCGCTGATTCAGAAACGAACGCCTGCCGCTTTTTTTTTACGTCCTTTGCGTTCGGCTTTCTCCGGCGGATAGTTACCCCTGCTATATGCGGCGTATCCTATGTTAAGTATGGCCGTCGTTCCCGCGCGAGTTTTGAATTTTTTACGTCGTTTGCGTAAGTCGATCGCGAATACGGATGGACGTAATTTACGTACACGTCGAAACCAATGACGTCCTAGCAACGTCATTTGGAGCAATGCACGCTGGGAAATTTAGCCGGCGGCGCATGCGCAGTTAAATCGGCGCGGGAACGCGCCTGATTTGAATTGTACACTCCCCCTAGCCGCGGAATTTGAATTCCGCCGGGGGGAGTTACGATCCGACGGTACATCTTTTACAGCCTATTAGTGCAATCTTTTTGGTGGTGACAATGTGACAGGCATGGTAGGTCTTGGAGTAGGTGGTATTGCGCTATGGCTGGCGGCCTGCCCCCTCCCAAGACCCCCCCCTCTTAATTTCTTCCTTTTTTGATTTCTTATCTGCACGGATATGCTCCACAGCATGTTAAGGTCAATGGTTGCCTATATGGGCGCATGTATACATACATGCATTCATTATAGGTTTATGATTACTTTTTATATGTCATTGGTTTTTAAAGTTGTGTTTATACTTCTACGTTAAACAGTATTTTGAAGCCATCATGGGGAATGTTGATATGATACATCATGTTTTAAAATGCATTTGTTTTCTGTCATTGTTTTCCATTTCCTGTCCCCGCCCCTTCCTGGGGAGGAGTTACAGAGCATTTGTTATATAAGTTTAGCAGTGTGGGGGTACAGACACATGCCCCTGTTGATGGCTTTGAGCCGAAACGCGTCGGGTAACATGCTGAGTACCCCATACTGCTTTTTATGATCCTAATTTCACGTGATTTTACTGCTACATTTTTTAACAAAATAAAGCCTTCACGGTTTTTACTTGTTTGACCTGCACCATTGGAGCATTTTTTCATTTATTTCTCACATATGCTGTGTTCCACGAGTGTGGCCTTTTCCATCATTTGGCCTCACCCATTGGGGTTTCTGCCTTGGAGAGAGCGTCTGACCAGATCGGTTCCAATATCCTGAGTGGAGCGACCATCTGAACCATCCAACAGAGCCATCCATCTGCACAAAACCCAGGGTCCGCTGTGACCACCACGCTTTACCTGACTTGGCGCTAGTATTAGCACGCAAGTCCACCACAGCTGGTAAGAGTACCCTTTTTATTTCCTATACCAACGTGGAGATTGCTACAGACAAGCCATTACCACTGTTTGTTTGAATTTACATCATCTGTGAAGTGCATTCACCTTTCCAGCTGGAAGCAGTTTCATGAACTCTCCCTACAGCTCATTGAACTTTGATTGCTTTTTTGCATTTATCCAGTGTTTTCCACTAGCTTGATCGCTAGACACATATACTTTGGCTCTCATGAGCTAACTTCCCATTTACCATTCACTACACAAGTGTTTCCTCAATTGTTTATGTTTATATAACATTTTTTTCACATTAATGTTTTTTAGCGCTGCACTTTTTTGTATTTATTTGCCTGGACTTTGTTTGTTTGTGTGCTGGCTGCTTTTTGGGTCATACCTCTTATCACTAATTTTTCTAGTTAGCGCAATTTTTCCCCCCACATATCCGATCCGACGGTGCAATTTGCGAGGTAAGTGCTTGATGAATACTGCACTAGCCTCGCTAAATTGCACCGGCGGATCGTAAAACACGTAGATCTAGCGGATCTAAAGATCCGCTGATCTACATGAATCTGGCCCATAGTCAGCAACCTTTACTTACCCTTCACTCGACACCTCATTGTTCCAACTCATTGGCATAGCTCTGAGAGATGGCACATACCTTCAGGTAGGGAGGGAACATGAGACACTCCTTCTGCCTTTTGCAGTGCTTGTCCATCTTCTTTACCCCTCTGTTCATCTTCCTACATAAGTTTGTATGTATCTTCCAAGGAATGAAGAGGAATACTTTAGAACACACGTCTCAAACAGGCCATTTCATATGGCCCTTGCACCTCTCCTGCAGCTGCGGCACCTCTCCTCATCTCTGCCTTCACCTTGTCTCAGCAGTCGGCAGCAGAGAGGAGGACAGAACTCCTCCACCAGATCCTGTGCTTCTCAGTGCAGCCACATAACCTCCTCAGCTGACTCCAGCCCTCTTCTGGTCCTCCTCCAGATGCTGAACTTCTTCCTTCCCAGCTCTGCCAGCAGCTCCCTCCCAGCATCAGCACAAGTTAAGGGAAGTGCGCTGTGATGTAAGGCATGAGGTGGGATGTAGACATCTGATGTGAGGGGGGTTTGGGTGCTCTGGACATCTAGTCTTACAGATATAAGTGGCCCTTAGGCTTCATGTACACTACAGCTTCTAAACTTGAGTTTAAGAGCTTTTGGCGTTTTTTTGCCAAAGCTCCTAAACTCAACTCCATAAAATCCTATGGCCTGGATTCACGTAGCACTTACGCCAACGTATCTACAGATATGCCGCGTAAGTGTAAATGTGCGCCGTCGTATCTATGCGCCGTGCCCATAGAACTAGATACGCCTGAAAATAGGCTTCCTCCGACCGACGTAACTTTCCTACGCTGGCGTATCTTGGGCGCATATTTACGCTGGCCGCCTCATTGCAAATATGCAAATGAGGGAGATACGGCGATTCACGAACGTACTTGCGCCCGGCGCATAATATACGCGGTTTGCGTTAGGCTTACGTCCGGCGTATGGTTATTCCCCATCTATGAGGCGCAACTCATGTTAAGGTATGGACCAGGGAACAGCCATCGTATTTTACGTCGTTTACATAGTAGTACGTGAATAGGGCTGGGCGTAGGTTATGTTCACGTCGTAGGCATTGAGCCGTCGTATCTTAGGGAATATATTTGACGTGATTCTGAGCATGCGCACTGGGATACGTCCACGGGACGGCACATGTGCCGTTCGTTCGGCCTATCATTTGCATGGGGTCACGCTTCATTTAAATGGATCACGCCCACTTCCACCTACTTTGAATTAGGCCGGCTTACGCCTAGGATTTTACGTTATGCCGGCACAACGTTGGGAGCAAGTGCTTTGTGAATACTGTGCTTGCCTCTCTGTGTTACGTCGGCGTAGCGCATATGAGATGCGATACGCCGGCATAAATATGCGCCGATGTATGTGAATCCGGCCCATAGGCTTTTAGGATCGTTTAGGAGCTGCTGCGATTAGGGTATGTTCAACCTCTCTCTCCTGAACGCATTTTCCCACAGCCGGTGGTCATAATAGTCTATGTGCCCTTGCTGATTATAAAAAAATTTCCTCTCTACATCCTCTATATGCTGGAAGTGTAATGAACTAACAGGAATTTTGCAACACACACTATGGGCCTGCAAAAATCACTATCTCCTCCCTTCTAGCGGACCTTACGGGCATTCTAATAGAACACCAGCAATGGCCTTACTAGGGATCAACCTAGATATTTATCTATTATGCTTCAAAACAATAGTAGCGCATACTCTAACGGCCGCAAGGCTTACTATTACAAACATGTGGAAATCTACAGATCTTAATATGAACTATTATTAGCGCACACAAAAACTTCTATTAATAAATGTAAAAATAACTGGCAAGAATGGCTACATAATCCAAGAGCTTCTAATTATCGAAAAAACGATGAGTTATGAACTATTGTGAGACTGAATGTCAAATGATTTACAACACCTAGCCCTGTGTGTATACATAACCCTTGGAAGCCGAGATCCGCTTACAGTTAGTTCCCATTGGGGTGAGCGGGAATTGGTTTTTCAATCACATGACCAATATCTGATATACTTGTAATTCCTATATTCTTCAATTTCGTTTTTTTGTTTTCAATTCTCACTACATAACCATTAAATGTATGTTATTTTATGATTACATACTGTGGAAAGCAATACCAAAATAACTGTATTGACTACTATTGAACTATTTATCTTAAAACTAATAAAAATTTTATGATAATAAATAGTCTATTAGCCAGATTCAGGTAGAGTTACGCCGGCGTATCAGTAGATACGCCGTCGTAACTCTGAATCTGTGCCGTCGTATATTTAAGTGTATTCTCAAATTGAGATACACTTAAATCTAGCTAAGATACGACTGCCTGTGCCGTCGTATCTTAGCTGTCTATTTATGCCGGCCGCTAGGGGCGTGTACGCTGATTTACGCCTAGAAAGCGTAAATCAGCGAGATACGCCTATTCACGAACGTACGCTTGCCCGTCGCAGTAAAGATACGCCATTTATGTAAGGCGTTTTCAGGCCTAAAGATATTCCACCAAAAAGATGGCGCAGCCAATGTTAAGTATGGAAGTCGGAACTGCGTCAAATTTTTACATTTTTACGTCGTTTGCGTAAGTCGTCCGTGAATGGGGCTGGGCGTAATTTACGTTCACTTCAAAACCAATAAGTCTTTGCGGCCGTTCGTTCAAAACGTCATTTACGCGGGGTCATGCTTTATTTGCATAAAACACGCCCACCTCTTCACAATTTGAATTAGGCGCGCTTACGCCGGCACATTTACGCTACGCCGCCGTAACTTAGGACGCAAGTGCTTTGTGTATACAACACTTGCCTCTCTAACTTACGGCGGCGTAGCGTATATGAGATGCGCTACGCCCGCCTAAAGTTAGGCACATCTACGTGAATCCAGCTATATGTGTACACACACAACCATAATACTGATGTGGCTCACAATTAAATCGAGTTTGACCTTCCTGTTATACAGTGTCTCTTTCATAATCTGCTGGCACCACATCCAGTTTACAAACTCTACAAAACTCTACAAAAGGGAGGCCTTTATAGGTAATTAAAATTCCTAAAATATGTTAAATACACATGTAATCCTATAGAAAAGGTTGTCGAAATGAATGGTCTAGCAACAGGGTCTCTTTAACTCTCTCAGTATATTGTTCATCAGCATGTCTTTACTTCCTTGTCAATGTCCTATTGTGGGTTACAGCCTGGCTGGAAAAGTCGTGTTAAATATATATTCAGATTACAAAAAAAATGACTGGCAATAATTAGATGTGTTAGATAAAGTACTGATAACACACGAGAAGTGAGAACATTTCCGAGAAAGTGAAAGAAACATTTCTGATACTGTGACATAGTAGATGCAGCTAACAGGAAGTATATGGTAATAAGCATGCATAGCTAATATACACCCTTCTAGCTTGCAATTGGACAGATTGGATATGGCTGAGTCATCGTGGTAACTCATTATAGAAGAACCAACAGCTAAGGACATAAATCTTTTTTTTCCCTTTATTTGTACTAAATCTACATCATAAAAAGTACAAAAATTTTATAAATCCAAGGTAATTACAATACCTCTATTTAAATAATTTGAACACTGAAAATGTATCACTCTATTTACCCCACCCATAGACCCATAAAACTGCACTTGCAGGCATCTAATACAGTATCTTATATTGTTTATTCAAGGTACCCCTCCCTTAGCCTATCTTTTAAGCAACTCTTTAATGTAATCAGTATTATCAAAGTTGTTAAGTTACCATCCCTTTCCTGACATATATGTAGGAACACAATCATTTTAAAGACATATACTATGTAAAGCAGCCCTTCTCAACCAGTGTTTCATAGAACCCTAGGGTTCATCCAGAGGTTTCTGGGAAGTTTCTGGGAAGAGCGGCGTGCTGACGTCACCACGATTTGCGCTGTCTATCCGGAAGGACGAGCGGACAGTACAGCCGGCCGGCTAAACAAACTACACGCACGATTTTTACTGCATAATTGTAAGTGCAACCTTTTTATTAATAAAAAACCCTTTTTATGGTAAAACACTATGTCAGCCTTCTCTCTTTTGGGTTATACTATGGAGATTGAGTGGTCTGATTTGTGAAAGTGAAAAACGTACCCTGGAGATCCTGGAAACTGTCTCGGTGGTTTTACTTGGCTACATGCTTGATTATTTCAACTATCTGGTAAGCAGCTAGGATTTACTGGTGGAGGACACTATCATCTGTCTTACAGACTCACGGGATACTGCCAGGATACTTTTCACCCATTTGGAGAAGTTTCTGCCTTCTTTTTTGATATTCTCTGCGTTTTCTCCATTCATATGGACTTTGCACTATTCATTTGTTTTCTTGGTTTTCTTAGAATTCACTAGTGATTTGTGCATGCAGCACCTTTTATATTTGAACGTCACGTTGATATTGTTTCATATTTCGCAGCGCAGCTTTTTTCACAGCCATTTGTATTTATGTCCATCTAACATATGAGTTGCAGCAGCTTGTTTTTTTGATTTTTATCTGGTTATTTTTATTTTGTTATTTTTATGTTTTTTATTCATTCGTGGCTGGTCTCATACCATTTATGATTGAATTGACCAGCGCAGTATTTATTTTTATACATAGGTAATGCACTAATCCCCCTGAATTCTGTCTGGATTACATTAAACATATAGTAGATGCCAATCCTAATGAACTTTCTGAGTTTGGCACAGTTGCAGAGCTTGCAGAGCACTGATCTTTAATGGCCAGACTGAGGACTGCTGTGGATGAGACCAAGAGTCTTTAATAAAGCTCGATTTTTTTCCACTTTAAGAAAATACTAATGCCACCCAAAACTGATATTTCAGCTTTACCTATGGTAGTTTCTGTCAAGCTCATTCATTTGGTGGATTCTATAGTATAGTATGGATAGAGTAAACATAACAGAGCAGTCACACCATGAAAGAGAGACACGTTGTCTTGGTTTTGTGGGAAACAAGCAGAGACCCAAAATACTGCATGGAAGTCTCACCACTGGAATCTCTGAGAGATGTAAGGAGCCAGTGGGTGATTTAAGCATCTGATGTCCACATAAAAGTCATGTTTCAGTCCATAGGTGCTTCTTTGTAAATTTTTTAGGCAAACATCCACTTGCTAAACTCTGTATTAAATTGCAGCATTCAATGTTGGCATTACTGTGGCCTACCAGCATTTACATGATTTCAGGAGGCAGGGAGTACCATGCATCAACTGGCCATAGAGAATAGCACCCCGTAAAAACAAACACTTAGCACAATCTAGCCAGTCTTGGAGATAAAAAAAACAACAACATTGTGGACTGCTGTATTTGGAGTGTAGATGCTACATTTGGTTTATTGTATCTAAAAGAATTCAATCCGGATGGCTGCACTCCTTTTGTACTTTATATGTTTATTTGTTTTTTTCTTTTCTTTACATAAAACAGCATATGGAAAGGCACAGGGCAAATACACTGCCAAAAACAAACATGAATACAATCCTCTTGACAAAAAAAATACATACATATTCGCTCTGGACCCTCCCATAAACTCCCTCACTAACTCTTCCCACTCTAACCCTTTTCTTAGTCATCACTCTCTCTCACAGAGAGACAAGTGATGCATCCGCCCTTTCCCAGCTCCCCCCCCCCCAAAAAGAGAGAGAGAAAAAAAAAGAGAAAATAAATAAAAGAAAAAAAGATAAAAGAGGGGGAGAGAGAAGGGGAACCCCATCCTCTCCCTCCCTTAAACCACAAATCATAACAGGAAAGTGGGTTTATCCTTCATATTATATTTTACATTATAATTCCCTGCACTTATCCGATTCTTCATTAATCAGGTTCAGTCATTAATCTTTTCCCCTAATCTGAATTTTTAAATAAATTCCAGCTCTTCCACTTTTCTTTGTATTGTTTATTTTTACCCTTAGCTGAGAGAACTAGGTCTTCTATAGCTTCTATATCTCTAACTCTATTTATCCACTTTAAAACTGTTGGTGATGTAGTATCCCTCCACCGTAGGGGTATACCTGCTTTAGCTGCATTCACCAAATGGCACAGTACTGAGTTCCGATAAGTCTGAACTGGGATCTCGGATATTTGCAAAAAGAAGGGCCTATTTTAATGTGCATATATCGCGGGGTGATACAGCGAATGCACCTGTAAGAGATGTGCCAACGCCCCGATATAACGAGAATTTAAGTGGGAAACTATTGAATTGGGCTTTAAGGGCACACAGTACAAATTGGTATAGAAAACTAGAAATGTATTAATATGGAATATCATAAAATCAGACAGACGTAAAAACAAAATTTAGAAATTAAGTCAGTAACTGGTACTACAAGGGTAGTGACAACAATATACAATCTTATTATACACAAGCTTCTTATGAAAAGCACAGTTACAGGTACAATGTTGAGTTGTATATCCCATGTAGTATTCCGGAGGTTTAGTGGAGGGCTTGCTCTACATGTTACGCGCTTAGCGCTTCCTCAGGAGAATAAGATATTGCATCTAGTGAAACATATATACAAGAAAACAGTTACGTTCACAAGTATACATATATAAAGAAAACGTTTTTTGTGTATAAATATACACATACATTATAGCATATACATAACAATATATAAAAGAAAACAAAATACATAGACCAAGAGAAATATTTGCATTTGCCAGTGCAGGTGCGGTAGGGCAGAAGGGCAGTGTGTCACCAACATCCCACTGAGAGAAATAGAAAAGAAACATAGCAAAGATTGACACACAGAGGGGGAAAACAAGGGGGGAAAGGAAGAAGGAGGGGAAGGGGAGGGAGGGTTAAGTTAGAAAGGAAAAAGAAAGAGAAAAAGAGAGGGGATAGAAAGGAAAAAGGGAAGGGGAGATAGTTGTGGTAAATATGTAGAAGGTTAAGCATCAAGCGACACTTCCTGGCAAATCCCATTAGAGAGGGGAGTAATCCCCCGCCTAAATACAAGCACACCAATCTTTCCAATGCCTCCCTTTTCAACCCCGGCACACTACCAGCTAGTGTCAGAGTATTTCGAGATGTGGTTCTTAAAGATTTGGATGACATCAAAATCCGTAAGGCCAAAATGAATAAAGACCTTGAAATGGGACTGGAATCCTTATGCGTAAATAAATCCCTTGTTATAAGACCAGCTGATAAGGGTGGTGGCATAGTCATCCTAGACAGATGTGACTATGTAACAGAGATGCATCGTATAGTTGATGACCGTGATACATATACTCCCTTAAACTATGACCCTGTACTTAAATACAAACGCGAACTGGAGACTATAGTAGGACAAGGCCTCCGAAAGGGGATTTTGAATGAAAAAGAGAGTCTGTATTTAGTGCCGGTGGCTCCTCGTACACTGGTAATATATTACCTCCCAAAAGTTCATAAAA
Source organism: Rana temporaria (assembly GCF_905171775.1). NCBI lineage: Eukaryota > Metazoa > Chordata > Amphibia > Anura > Ranidae > Rana > Rana temporaria. The sequence goes on from NC_053489.1 coordinate 639,430,878, forward strand.
GCCAGACTTGCCGGGTGGGCAACTATATAGATTCTTTTTTGCAGCCCCTCGTTCAAAGTATACCTTCCTTTGTTAGAGACACCAAACAGGTTATTAATTTGCTTTCAAATTTATCACCGACAAATGGTGTTTGGATGGTCACGGCTGACGTGACGTCCTTATACACCATCATTCCCCACGAGTTGGGGTTTGAGGCGGTGAGGTTATACCTGACACGGGGAACTGATTTAGTAGTTGTACAAATAGAATTTATTATGACCCTGCTCAAATTCGCAGCCGGTCATAATTACTTCTGGTTTGATAACAGCTTCTTTCGCCAAGATAGGGGAGTAGCCATGGGGGCTAAGTACGCCCCCAGTCTGGCTAACCTATTTATGGCGAAATGGGAGGAGGACGTTGTCGATAAGTGTGGCAGGCCTGAGGTCATTTTATGGGTCAGGTATATCGACGACGTCCTCCTCCTATGGGACGGTGGAAGGGACGATTTGGAGATCTTTATGTCGTCTCTCAATGACAACACGAGGGGCATCCATTTCACCTTTTCAGCCAGCCAAACTAAAGTCAATTTCCTTGACCTTAATATTGAAATCGTAGGAGAGAGATTTATAACCACCACATTCTTTAAACCTACAGACAGGAATTCATTTATTCCTCTTGACAGCTGTCACTACGCCCCCTGGTTGAAAGCCGTCCCTCAGGGGCAGTTCACCAGAATACGACGGAATTGCACAGAGGTTGAGGCCTATGACAATCAAGCAGAGGTACTGTTCCAAAGGTTTATGGAGAAAGGTTATGATTCTAGCACCCTTTCTGAACTGGTCTCTTCCACTCGTACAGTGGATAGGGAGTCCTTGTTAAGTGACCGTCCGAAGAAAGAGAGGAACAGCTTCACGCTCCCTTTTATCACCACTTTTTCGGCACAACATCAAAGCATTAAGCACCTTATAAGAAAACACTGGCATATTCTGCGGAGCGATCAATTGCTCGCACCAGTATTGCCAGAGAGACCTTCTATTGTCTTCAGGGGTGCATCTTCACTGGGGAGTAGTGTGGCACCCAGTGTCCAAGACCCCCCAGAGAGAAATAGAACCTTCTTGGAGGGCTTGTGTGGCTATCACAGATGTAAGAGATGCCAAGTATGCTCTTTGAATCGGTGTCAAGACCGTAAAATCTTACAATTTATTTCAAAAAGTACTGGTAAAACGCATGAGGTGAAACCCTTTGTCACTTGTTCAACGAAGGGGGTAGTTTACCTCCTTCAGTGCCCATGTGGGTTACAGTATGTGGGAAGGACTAAAAGAGAGCTGAGAATCAGGATAAACGAACACATAGCAAATATCAGAAAAGGGTTTCCCAATCATTCTGTGTCAAGGCACTACGATGCAGTTCACAATAGGAACCCAGCGGGGACATTATTTATAGGTTGATAAGTATAGACCCCACTGGAGGGGTAGTTCCCTTGTCAAGGAAATCTTAAAATGTGAAATGTCATGGATCCATAGATTAAGGACTTACCTTCCCTATGGGCTCAATGTGGACACCGATATAAATGCGTTCATCAATAACTCATAATGGTGCCCCCCCTCTTTAGTCCAGTCCTAGTCCCCCCGCTCGCGTTCTGTTCTCTGGGGGATTGGCTTCTGACCTATGTGGTAAAGATGCCTTTCTATATTTTTTTCCCCTAACGCACTCGAGGGGTTAACACTGCCACAGTTGTGATGGATTCACTAATCCTGTTATAGTGACATTGTTCAGTTAGTTTTATATAATTTTTAATCATACTTTCATATTGATTATGCAATAGTGCAGTACTAGCACGACATAGAATGGCCTGATGAGTGTAGCACTATACAGGTTTTTTAGCGAATTGTTATCAATAAATACATTGAATTAGCATGTCCCCGTGCCTGATAGTGGCATATTTTATTTCCGGTATTGGCATCGCTATGTTGAGTTCCGGTCTCCATTGATAAACTTCTGAAGCCTCCGCTCCGCCCCTTGTGGGCAGCCGTCTATCAAGGCTGTGAGTCATTGATGTGGCGTGGAGGTGTATGCAGAAGTGGTCTGATCCTTTTTGGATTAACACTCTGTGTTTAAGACCGGGACCCACAGCGATGCCTAGATGTTGCTTATGTTATAACGGCAGAAGGCATTTTTAATATGTATTTTAAAATCGTAAAATTTTTTAATTTTAAAATTTCTTACTATGGTTTATTATGCATTTCAATTGTATCTCAATCCAGTGCGTTTATCAATTAAAAATGTGATGCTATCCTGTAGAATTTCTTACAGCACGCCTATGTATGTGCAAGCATTGTGTTATTGTGTTATAATGTGAATGCCCATTTAAAGCCGTGTTCTGCGGTGTCAAATCCGTTTCCGGGGCTCTGCATTGCCGGGTTAGTTCCGGGTTCCGTCCGCACGCTGTCTGACGTCTCCGTTCCCTCCCTCCGTGGGCGGTCTCTTTCAGCGGCTGCTAGCCATTGGTTGTGGTGGAGTGGAGCGCACCAGTACCTCATCACTATGGATTTGGGTGCTGCGCGTGCGCGCAAGACTCGGAACGAGGCCTGGCCCTAATTGTTGTTTGTTGCCCATAAGAGGGGGTGACCCAGGGTGCCGCTCGTGCACCGAGACAAAGTGATTCTTTCACAAAACGCGTCGGGCGGAGCGAACGACACGCTGGTGTCATCCCCTCTCACCGTACCTCTCCACGAGCGGTCCTGTTTGCCTGCAAGCGTCTGGCCGGAGCTGCATGGCTGAATGCTTTTTTGAATCAACCTAAATGTGAGTGCTATACCTGTATATTTCTGTTTGAATAAAATCACCCCTGGTTTTATGCTATGGAAGCATTTCTTCTTCTTTTTTCCTGCTTGGTCTATTGAATACTAATATGGAGTTTGCTGCATCTGGAAATTAATTGCAATTGATTTTGGAGTTATATGCCGGGCTTGGTCCGTTGGGACCGCCATATCTGGTAAGCAGATTGCGAATGCTGGTGGTGGACTCACACAAGGCTCATATAGATCACGAATAGCTGCATGTTTGAATATGCACGGGTGTTAAAAACTGACACAAATATGGACTTTTCTTTCTTTCCTTTGTGATACCAACATTTGGAAATACGGACTTTTTTATGTGTTTTTTACCTTGTATGTTTTGCAACACTGATACAGTATATTTATCGTCACCTTCCAGCAATGGTTAGAGGTGTTTTATGTACAAGTATCTTTTTATTGGGCTTCCAAGCCTTTGGAGCCCAAACACTATTTAAAATTTAAAATCAATGGTTATTCATTTATTTTTATTTATGTATACACATTATTGTGATATCCACATCTAGGTATTAACACACCTTCTGGGCTTATGCCCATCTTAGTTTTTCTTTGATAAGATCACTAACTAATTTTTGGTTTAGCGCAGTTATATTTTTTCTATAGAAGGAAATATAAGACTTACAAAATGGGCCGCATTGGGGGTAAGCAAGCGACGATGGTGTATTAAACCCACAGTGGCTGGGTAAACAAAAATTATCGATCCAGCCTAACGTGGGGGTATTATCTGTAAACAATATGGAATTTAGATTTAAATTCAACATATATTGGTGTACTGTGTTATAACAGCAGTACACCAATATATGTTGAATTTAAATCTAAATTCCATATTGTTTACAGATAATACCCCCACGTTAGGCTGGATCGATAATTTTTGTTTACCCAGCCACTGTGGGGTTAATACACCATCGTCGCTTGCTTACCCCCAATGCGGCCCATTTTGTAAGTCTTATATTTCCTTCTACATATTTACCACAACTATCTCCCCTTCCCTTTTTCCTTTCTATCCCCTCTCTTTTTCTCTTTCTTTTTCCTTTCTAACTTAACCCTCCCTCCCCTTCCCCTCCTTCTTCCTTTCCCCCCCTTTTTTCCCCCTCTGTGTGTCAATCTTTGCTATGTTTCTTTTCTATTTCTCTCAGTGGGATGTTGGTGACACACTGCCCTTCTGCCCTACCGCACCTGCACTGGCAAATGCAAATATTTCTCTTGGTCTATGTATTTTGTTTTCTTTTATATATTGTTATGTATATGCTATAATGTATGTGTATATTTATACACAAAAAACTTTTTCTTTATATATGTATACTTGTGAACGTAACTGTTTTCTTGTATATATGTTTCACTAGATGGGATCTCGGATAGGTGAAGTAGGAAAAAAGCGGGATCATTGGGTATTTTTAACTCAGAAATTTTTTGCAATATTCTCATAATTGACAACCAATAAACTCTTATTTTTTTACGAAACCAAAATATATGAAATCAATGTCCCGCTTTCTTCTCCACATCTCCAACATCTGTCAGAATTTTCATTGTAGAATTTTTTGAGTCGTACTGGAGTATGGTACCACTGCATCAAGATTTTATAGTTTAATTCTTGAGTTCGTGTACAGATTGAAGAGTTTAGAGTCAAAAGGATAATCTGTTTACGTTGTAATGCAGAGAAGGTCCTATGGCTGCACTCCAACAACGATTTCTTTATTAGTTAAAAACCATACAGAAAAAGATGCAATAAACAGCTGACCGTAACTACTGGTGCTTACTCGGATTAAAATTCACCCGATGCCTGCTGAATTTTGATCCATGTGTACCCAGTATAAGCCCTGAAGCAAGAGCAGCACTAAGTAAAATTGTAAAGAATTCTGCTGTGCTTTATATTCATATATTTAGGTGTCCTAAGCCTCGTTATACCCTTTTGGTCTGTATATGTCTCAGTGTTAACGCCCCACGTGATCCTCATATCCCCAGACGATGCTGGTTACAGAGAAACACACGTGTTGGGAGGGGTCTCGCAAATAACGTTATTCCATAAGTTGGCCTGACCGTTTGGACCTGCTGGTTGTTTGTCACACATGCTGTTTAATTCCTTCAAAATTGTATATGTGAATTTATTATTTTATTAACATTTTGGTGAAATACTACACTATGTGGATTTTCCTCTGTATTTTAACTTTCTCCATGGAGTCTATCTTGGCTTAGGAGATTGCGGAACCTTTGCATGCAAGATCATGGTACATATGGCTGCTATGCAGCAAGGTGTCTTATGGTCTCCTTGTGGGATCAGAGCAGCTGGTAAGGAGCTCATTTAATCTCTTGTGGTGATTCCTTTTGGGAGCACTTTTTCTTTGGTTGTGCATGTTGTCATCATCCATTTACAGCAAAGAAAAGGGGACTATTGAATTATTATGAAAATCTGAGCACCTTTTTGCATCTTATATATTTATATTTTTTTACAATATTTTTTTTGCACAGTGTTTTTTTTTTACTGTTCGATTAATTTTTAATCTTTTTTTTATTTCTAAAATCAGAAAAGAAAACTGTAACTGCATAAGTCACCTTATTTGATCCAAGGCTATAGTCTACACACAACACGCTTAGCGCTGCACAGACATGGTTCTTTCTTGCCATGGCTAGGGCTCCCTTGTGTGACTGAAACCCTGGGCAAAGGTAACACAGTGTCCAGCTATTAGGTGTATCATTAGCATAGGTGTGCGCAGCCTATTGCATTAGGATGTGCACCTCAAAGCTCCAACACATATGCGTTTGAAATATTTACTGGCCTCTTCCCCGCTTTCCATCCTGAAACAATGGGGGGAAGGGGGATCAAGGGAGAAAATGGGGGACCTGGGCAACAGAAGGAAGAGGAACAGGGAATTGACGGGTGGCGGGGGTGGCATATATTGGTACCAATCCCCTATATTTTCCGCCTGTGGCAGCTAAATGTTGACAAAAGGGAGGAGGAGGAGAAGCCTACTTCAGCTGCTGCAGGAGCAAAATGCAGATCGGTTCCACTAAATTGCACCCCCGCCATCTCTCCTGTCCAGGTTCTGAGGGTCGGCAAGGAAGGATTGTGGTTTACCTGTCACCTGCCCACCAATGACAGGTTGCCAATCCCAGGATTGGCAACACCTGGCACACCCCTTGCGCACGCCTATGATCATTAGCGATTCATGTTTTAGACCCCCTTGGTTCCTGAATGCACAGGGCCCTAAACACAGGCACCACTCCATACAGCATTCAGCCCCATCCAACCACAGCCTGCCATAGACTTTGACAAGCTGCCTGTCCCTCTCAGACACACTACAATGCCGGGAGGGATGAAGTACACTTAGATGGCCCCATGCGCAAGGGGCCCTAGATTGGGCATTGTTCATATGTCTGCATTCTTTCACTGATGTGTGATGGCCAAGCCATAAAATAATAAACCAGTCCAGCAGAAAGGTGTCCCTGTAAGTGATTTTAAATTCAAATCAATAAACACAAATAAAGGGTTTTTTATTTACATAAAGCTATACAGTACAAATCAGATGCAAATAAATTCAAGGCACTGACATATTTCAATAGACTGAAATTGCAATTTCATTGTGTCTATCAATGAGTCCTCATTACCATTAGTAATTCATTAGTGAATTTACAGAAAGTCTACATGTGTTACAATTATCTTCTTCAACATTTATGTTAGATAACTACAGACCAGACACATATAAAACTATAGGGAATTTTCATTTTTGCTAACATAGCCCCATCCACTCCCCAAAAAATGTAGATTTTGAAATATCACTCTTGTCAAAAATGAAGCCTATTTCCAAATGATGTGAACGGATAACTGTATATCAGGAAAATCTGTTACCTCCTCTTGTAAATTCAGGTGAAGGTGCAAGATGAATCTTTGCAAAAAAAAACATTTAAAGGGGCTGTAAACCTACGTGTTTTTCCACCTTAATACATTCTATGCATTGAGGTGAAAAAACACTGTGCAGTCTCTGGCCCCCCAGCCCCCACCCCCCCCCCCCCCCCGATTTTACTTACTTGAGACACAAATTTCCATAGGCGCGTCCCCTCCATCCTTCTCTTCACGGAGTCCCGGCTTTGATTGGATAGATTGATAGCAGCGCAGCCATTGGCTCCTGCTGCTGTCAATCAAATCCAATGATGTGAGCGCCCGGGGCGGGGGTCGAGTCATACACTCGGCCGGGACGCCAAGTGTATGACTCAGGAGTGCGCCTACAAGGTAACCCCCTTGGGAGAGAGCTTTCCAGAGGGGGTTATCTAATTCGTGAAGGAGCCGCGAGGCCTGCCGTGGGACCCCAGAACAGGTGGATCTGGGAGTGCACAGTGGAGGTAAGTATGACATGTTTGTTATTTAAAAAAAAAAAAAACGGGAACCTTTAATATCACTTTAACCTTCTTATACAATCTTCATTTGTCCAGCTCTTGAGGTTTCTTATAATCACTTGGAGTTGCTAATCATTCTTGAGTCAATTTTACTATCCACGGCAAAGAATTACCTCCAACTGAACTGGAAAAAAAAAAAAACACTTGGGCGAACTATGTTCAAGAATAATAGGAAAGTCCAGTTGACAAAAGCTGGTTATACACAAGTAGAATTTTTTGTTGTAAGAAAGTTCACTTGTTTTTCTACGGGATTTGTGGAAAAAGAAAAATGGACTTTGTAGGCACTGGTTAAAAGAATACAATTTTTTTTTTAATAGTAATAGAACAAATAGACAATTTCAAGGCAAGATGCTAATACATCAATAGATACATAATATTTAAAACATGTTATAGGAATATAGAACCAGATAAATAGACCACAGACAGTGATTGTTGTTGTTTGCCATTGAAACTAGTCGAGCAATTTATGTAACTTCTTGAATACATGTCAAGAATTGAACAGTGTGGACCCAGTTTAAACTAATGTTCTCTAGTGGCAAACTCAATTCTTGACATGTATTCGAGAAGTTCCGCGAATTGCTCGACTAGTGGTCTATTTATCTGGTTCTATATTCCTATAACATGTTTTAAATATTATGTATCTATTGATGTATTAGCATTTTGCCTTGAAATTGTCTATTTGTTCTATTACTATTAAAAATATTTTTGTATTCTTTTAACCAGTGCCTACAAAGTCCATTTTTCTTTTTCCACAAATCCCATATTATTCAGGATGTGGCACTGTAATTACTAAGGATGTTGATTGCCATCCAAGGGCAAAGCAATCATTCTCTAACACTTGTTTTTCTAAGCATTAGTGGGGCCAAATGGGTGTTCATTTTCGACTGTACTGATGAGAAAATTCAAAGAAGCAGGATGGAAAATTTTTCTCGAATGTATGAATTTCAAACAGTGTATGTGGTTTTTGTTTGGTCAAGTCCATGATAGTTTTTGCTCAAAATTCCACTAGTGTACAGCCAGTTTTAGGTTTGCCCCCTTCCTTTTGCACTCCATGAGAACTGTCATCATGTACTAGTTGAACATTATAATTTTCTGGCTAAAGTCATGGAATTAGCCAAACATGTATATTTACATCAACAGCTCCATCTCTTTTTGAGAAAGAAAAAAATAATATCCTTTGAGATTAAAATATCCTACATTTTATTTCTACTGTCATTTTTTGCTGTGTCCTCCATGTTTTCTGGCTGTTTTATTGTGGGCAGCATGTTGACCTCCTGGTTAACAGTGAAGCATTGAAGTCCTGGGTCAATTACTGACCTGGACATATCTGCACAGTCTGTGTTCTCCCCGTGCTTTACTGGATCTTCCTACAGGTAATGTTGAAAAAGCACTGTCATACTGTAGAAAGTTATTTTTTTTTGAGCCATGGTAGTTCATTTGCTGATTGTGGTAGCTAGATGCTACATTGCTTCTCCGTGTTGCTCAGTGCTGTTTCAAGTACAACAGTTATAAAGTCTGTTTTACTTCCATGGAAGTTTTGTTCTTGTATAAGGACACATACATTTGTACATATGGTATATACACTTGGTCTCCTGATTAAACTCCATATAGTGGTAACCATTGATAGAATATCTTCTTCGAGCACAGTTGATTGTGTCATTTTGGGGAGCTGAAAAAAAATAAAAAATGATGACAAATAAATTAATTGACTAATCGAAAAGCCAAATATACAATTTTATTTTATCTGTCAGGCAAATATGAAATAACATTATTCTAGAGGACTTATTTAGCAAGGATCATACAATAGGAAACCATCTTGTAATGGTCTGAGATCACTAAACTCTAAAGGGGCAGATCCACATACATTTGCGTGGGCGCAGCGTATGTGAGGTACACTACGCCGCTGTAACTTACTTTGCAAATCTTTGAATCCTGAAAGAATTTGCGCCGTAAGTTACGGCGGCGTAATGTATCTCTCGCGGCGTAAGGGTGCGGAATTCAAATGCGGCGAGTAGGGGGCGTGTTTCATTTAAATGAAGCGCGTCCCCTCGCCGAACGAACTGCGCATGCCCCGTCCGTCAAAACTCCCAGGGTGCATTGCTCCAAATGACGTCACAAGGACGTCATTGTTTTCGTCGTGAACGTAAATGGTGTCCAGCCCCATTCACGGATGACTTAGGCAAACAACGTAAAATTTTCAAAATTATACGCGGGAACGACGGCCATACTTAACATTCAGTACGCCACCAGATAGCAGCTTTAACTATACGCCGGAAAAAGCCGAACGGAAATGACGTAAAAGAATGCGACATTCGTACATTCGTGGATCGTCGGAAAAAGCTAATTTGCATACTCGACGCGGATTACGACGTGAACGCCACTCAGCGGCCGCCGGAAAATTGCATCTTAGATCCGACGGCGTACTAAGGCGTACGCCTGTCCGATCTAACACAGATGCCGTCGTATCTTGTTTGGTGGATACCAAAACAAACATACGACGTGGGAAATTTGAAATTACGCGGCGTATCAACAGATACGCCGGTGTAATTTCTTTGAGGATCAGCCCCTAAAGATATTGGTTTTGGTTGAAACAGAATTATAGAGTGGCAGCACAGAAAGACTACTTAGTCCATCAAGTCGGCCCCTTTTTTGATATACCGGTATATTTTTTCCAATCTCTTTGTCTGATCTTAGATCTATGTTTTTCTCAAGCAAATTGAACCCCATTCACTCCTAATGCCGCGTACACACGATCGGTTAAACCAATGAGAATGGTCTGATGGACCGTTTTCATCGGTCAAAACTGATCGTGTGTGAGCGCCATCAGTTAGTTAACCATCGGTTAAAAAAAAGGCAACTTGTTTTAAAATTAACCGATGGATTCCTAACCGATAGGACAAAACCGATCGTTAGTAGGCACAACCATCGCTTAAAAATCCACGCATGCTCAGAATCAAGTCGACGCATGCTTGGAAGCTTTGAGCTTAATTTTTTTCAGCACGTCGTTGTGTTTTACATCACCGCGTTCTGACACGATCGTTTTATTAACCGATGGTGTGTAGGCACGACGCACCATCAGTCAGCTTCATCAGTTAACCGATGAAAACGGTCCGTCGGTCCGTTCTCATCGGATGGACTGATCGTGTGTACTCGTAAAATTACACGTAAAATTAGCACGATTTTGAAACTTTGACGTGTGTTAGTAAAACCGTACATATCATCACAACTACTTTGTAAATCCAGGTGAATTATAGCACGTTTTAATTATCACAGGAAAACTGACCCAAAATATTAAAAAACTTTTTTTTTTAAATGTAGCTGTATATTTTTTGTTACTAGCATAACCTACCACTAAAGACCAACCCAACATAAATTCTCCTGCTTCTTACGATCGCAGTGACGCCATATATGTGCATGTTATCTGTTGTTTGTACCAGTAGTACAGCTCAGAAACAATAGTGCACATTTTGCTTTTTTTTGTCTTACCTAAAACACTCTGACACTGATACTAATTAAAAAAAAAAAAAATCCTGCCAAAAATATACTGGCCCTGACCTTTGACCCTGACGTTTAACCCAATCACTAACACTGGCAGTGGGAAGAGGAATGCCGCTCTAGAAAGGGTGTCCGGAAATGTAGCTCCCCTCAGAGTAGGAACAGCAGGTGCAGGCTAAGCATAGGCAATTGGATGAGGAGAAAATTCTGGACAGCCGCACTCAAAATAAATGCCTTTATTAAAAAAAAAGGAGGTAATAATCCAAAAAGTACAAGGCCACAGCAAATAACGGAATACAGGAGCTGACACGTTTCATAGTTTCAAAAGTGCTTATTCATAGCTTCAAGCTATGAATAAGCACTTTTGAAAGTGTGAAACGTGTTAGCTCCTGTATTCCGTTGTTTGCTGTGGCTTGACCTTTTGGATTATTACCTCCTTTTTTTAATAAAGGCATTTATTTTGAGTGAGGCTGTCCAGAATTTTCTCCTCATCCAACTAACACTGGCAGTGACCTAGCTCAAACCTTGATTAAGGTATTTTTTTAATATTTTTTTATTTTTATTTTATTTACACAAACTTTTTTTTCTGTCTGCAAGGAGAGACACATATACAATGTATCTTTCCCCTCTATTCACAGAGAGAGAAACACAGGGGCGGGCTTCACACTGACTAATCACTGTGGTAGCCAATCAGAGGCAATTGGTTAAGTTCCAGGTCCCGAACGTTACAACGTGGCCTGGGGCTCTGGGTGAGACCCCAGGCGCTGTGCGGCGCACTCACAGCACAAAGAAAGATACACAAATATGCACCCCCACGAAAAAAAGCCCAGTGCAGTGGGGCCACATGTTTGTGTTATGTCACCATCAAGGGGTTAAGTTCACCTACTGTTGACTGGCTCGCTACTAGAGTTGAGTTTGGGTGACCTTTGAACTCACCTCTATCTGAACATAGAGGTGAGTTTGGAGGACACCCAAACTCATCTCTACTCACTACCTCTGCTGAAAGTCTTTTACAATTATCAACTAGTTTCAGTAAATGAATATTTCCTAAGGTGAGTTTTTCACTTTCCTCTTGCTAGTTTGATTTTAGCTTCATATCGAAAATTCTGCCCCCCTGATCCTTATTCACAATCTTATTGAATTGAAATTTTTAATTATGTTCCTCCTTTCCTTTCTAACCTCAAGATTGTATATAGTACATTCCTGCAGTCATTCCTGATATACAGGGTGGGCCATTTATATGGATACACCTTAATAAAATGGGAATGGTTGGTGATATTAACTTCCTGTTTGTGGCACATTAGTATATGTGAGGGGGGAAACTTTTCAAGATGGGTGGTGACCGTGGCGGCCATTTTGAAGCCGGCCATTTTGAATCCAACTTTTGTTTTAACGTATTCTTTCATGAGTTATTTACAAGTTTCTGACCACTTATAAAATGTGTTCAATGTGCTCTCCAGTGACATGCAAGAGCCCATAGCGTAGCCGACATTGCGGGCTCCCTGGACAGGTAAGTGTCCTTATATTAAAAGTCAGCAGCTACAGTATTTAAAAAAAAAAAATTACAGGCTTGAACTCCTCTTAAAGCTGACACCCCAGACTCAAACAAATTGAATAAAACTAAAAGTAAAGACTGTAAAGTTTTAAAAATATAAGATTGAATATTTAAGTATTTATTGAATATTATGAATTTATGTCCATTCCAAAAAAATGAACATGCTGAGTCAGGGAACCCCACTGCATTTCTCCTTATCGGAATAAAATACAAGTACTCTACGAGTAGATTTAATCATGCAGCAGTATCGTGGTGATAAGATGTTTGTGCTGCCGCTGTTGTACGGTCTGATGTGGTTACGGCACTGTTTATCTCATCTATCTCCTGATACGTTGCTACCACAAACACAAACATACTTACTACTTTCTGAAGTACATGTGCGTCCTCTTGTACACACCTAGAAAAGAGAATTAGAAACAGTTATGTTTCAGATGTTTATTAAGAAGAAATTATCAAATACACTATAATGTGGATGAAAATGACTCCATCCTATCATACTTTGCTGTAAGAAATCATTCTACATTTATAATAGAGTCTAATTTGGCCATTCTACTAGTATAAGAGTCTGGAAGGAGTGCCAGTGGCAAATTAAAGCTGCTGTGGCAGCTGTTAGAAAATGTTGTATGACATGTTTTCCGGTAGATTTTGTGGAAACTGGTGTCATAGAGAGCAGAATGGTTTAGGGCTATTTAGAACTGTTGCAATAAAAGTGTTGCTGGCGCAAGTAAATGTACTATAATAGTGGGTATGCTATAATCAGAAAAAAAGGGGGAAGACACCCAGTGGTGCCTGGTCCTTACAAAATGGGTGTGGTATGTGAATTGTGCTCCCCTAGTGGTTCATCTATCGCCACCTGCTTCTTGGCAATGGTTTTTAATTATTAGCCCCCAATACATATCACCTCCATCTGGTAATACACCAAATAAATATAAAAGTGTATATATATGTGCCAAGTACCAAGTGCTTATATACAGATGCTCTTCTCAGAAAAAATTGTAATAACACAAGAAAACACAAAACTGCAAAAAACTTGCATATATCTGCTTATACACTTATTAAATAGTGCTCATATTTAGCATATGTGCCCCTGTGCCAGATACAAAGGATCACTGTCTCAAAAAACAAACAAGTATTGTGATAAAAATATATAATAAAAAAAATAAAAATAAATTAAATAATGGAAAAAAAAAAATATATATATATATATATATATATATATATATATATATATATATATATATATATATATATATATATATATATATATATATATATATATATATATATATGTGACAGTTAGATAAAGGATTTCTAAATGGGTCCTCTGCTCATTAAAGTCCCAATATACTAATCAGGTGCCTATATGAATGCTTCTCCCGTGAGGTGTTATAACACAACGAAATGTCACCACTTCAGTGATATTCCCGTCACCGCTAGAAATGACCACTCACCAGATATCATTCAATAAATGCCTTTGGTTGATTCCCAGGATAACCACTCCTTTTTTTTTTTTTTTTTTTAGAAATCCTCTATCTAACTGTCACACATATATACCGTATATATATATTTTTTCCACTATATATATATATATATATATATATATATATATTTTTTTTTTTATCACAATGCTTGTTTGTTTTTTGAGGCAGTGATCCTTTGTATCTGGCACAGGGGCACATATGCTAAATATGAGCACTATTTAATAAGTGTATAAGCAGATATATGCAAGTTTTTTGCGGTTTTGTGTTTTCTTGTGTTTTTACAATTATTTCTGAGAAGCGCATCTGTATAAGCACTTGGTACTTGGCACATATATATATACACATTTATATTTATTTGGTGTATTACCAGATGGAGGTGATATGTATTGGGGGCTAATAATTCAAAACCATTGCCCAGAAACAGGTGGCGATAGATGAACCACTAGGGGAGCGCAATTCACATACCACACCTATTTAGAAATGTTGTCACAGTTACTAAATATTAAAAAAATCTTTCCAAAAAACATATATGCAGGGACATTCCCACCATATGTGAGTCATAATACTATTAGTTCCCTTACATCACCAACATATGCTTGGAAGCGACAAATAACATCTGGGCATCTGTTCCAGCAGGTAACGATTTAAAAGTTATTTTTTGGGGTATTACTGGCTATAGACCACTCTTTTTTTTTTACATATTCAAATGTTTACATAGCATTACTGCTATGCAGTGGTAATTTCTTCTATGAAAATACACTATATTACCAGAAGTAATGGGACACCTGCCTTTACTCAAACAGTGCGCTCCAATAGATGCACGGGATGGTCAGGGATATCTAGTACATGTAAAGGCAGGCATCCCAGCACTTTTGGTAATATAGTGTATTTTTCTTTGACAAAATTAACACTTTTTTAGGCCGCGTACACACGATCGGTTAAACCTATGAGAATGGTCTGATGGACCGTTTTCATCGATCCAAACCGATCATGTGTGGGCACCATCTGTTATTTATCCATCGGTTAAAAGCCAACTTGTTTTTAATTTAATCGATGGATACCTAACCGATCGTTTGTAGGCACGACCATCGGTTAAAAATCAATGCATGCTCAGAATCAAGTCGACGCATGCTTGGAAGCATTGAACTTTTTTTCAGCACGTTGTTGTGTTTTACATCACCGCGTTCTGACACGATCGTTTTTTTAACCGATGGTGTGTAGGCGCGACTGACCATCAGTCAGCTTAATCGGTTAACCGATGGAAAAATCCATCAGACCGTTCTCATCGGATGGACCGATCGTGTGTACAGGGCTTAATACTAAAGAAATTCAGATGCCTAAAATACAACTAAAACTAAAATGGCACTTTAGTCAAAAAACTATAACTAAATCAAAATTTGACATCAAAATTACCATTGGTTATATAGCACAACGAACGGCTCAGTGCCGGTTCACACTGCAGTGACTTGTGATCCGACTTGTCAGACCTCAAGTTGCCCCAAGTCGCTGGACATAAGAAATTCCATTGAAGTGAATGGGAGCCGTCTTAATGTACACTACTGAAGTTGTTCCGAATTCAGAAAAGGTTCCTGTACTACTTCAAGGCGCCTTCTAGGCAACCTGTACCCATTGATTTCAAGTTGCCTCCAAGTCGGATCTCCATCTTAACAAAAGAAACTTTACAGGAAAAGAAAATAGTTTACCCAGGCAAACCCCTCCCTCCCACAGGGCTGATTATTCTGTGATTGGCCACAGCCAAAGTCACCTGTCCTGGAGGCAACTTTAAGTCGCGTTGTAAGTTGCTCAAAGTCACGATGAAGTCACCTCCAAATCACCTTGCAAAGTCACGCTGTAAGTCGGGTTGCCCCTGTGTGAACCGACACTTGTAGCTAGTTTCAGGTAGATGTGTGTATCTTTGAGGCGGCGTGGCGTATCGTATTTACGCTACGCCGCCGTAAGTCAGGGAGGCAAGTGCTGTATTCACAAAACACTTGCCTCCTAAGTTACGGCGGCGTAGCGCGAATGGGCCGGCGTAAGCACGCCTAATTCAAATGAGGATGAGGGGGCGTGTTTTATGTAAATTACTTGTGACCCGACGTGATTGACGTTTTTTACGAACGGCGCATGCATCGTCCGTGGACATATCCCAGTGTGCATTGCTCCAAAGTACGCCGCAAGGACGTATTGGTTTCGACGTGAACGTAAATTACGTCCAGCCCCATTCACGGACGACTTTTGCAAACAACGTAAATTTTTCAAATTTTGACGCGGGAACGACGGCCATACTTAACATTGACTAGTCCAGCTATTTGTTCGACTAACTTTACGCCGGGAATCGCCTTACGTAAACAGCGTATCTTTACTGCGACGGGCAAGCGTACGTTCGTTAATTGGCGTATGTCACTGATTTACGCATTCTAGGCGTAAATCAATGTTCATGCCCCCAGCGGCCAGCGGAACTAGACAGCTAAGATACGACGGCGCAGGCCGTCGTATCTTAGCTAGGTTTAAGTGTATCTTAGTTTGAGCATACACTTAAACATACGACGGTTAGATTCCGAGTTACAACGGCGTATCTACTGATACGCCGGCGTAAATCTGTGATTGTAGTGCATGCTCAAACCTTAATACCATAAATAATAATGTTATTAGATTGTTTTACTCCAGGAGTATATAATGAGTTTGGAAATTCTAGAGAAATGCTTAAATAATAATTAAATAAAATCACAATTTCCTAAACCCATTCGATTGTAGTCAAAAATAATGGGGAAGGGGAATAACATTAAGGCACTCACATTGGCCCACATCCGAAATAGTGATTCAAAAAAAGAAAAGTTGTACTACACTAGGTAGCGACATGGCGGACTTTAAAGGGCAATCACAGGGACATTTATCGTTATAAAAATAGAGTTTAATTACAAAATTATACATATACAAATAAATTTCATATCAATAAAATGTTATCAAAAAAGAACATAGATACATATTTGAGCAATAGAACGTCTCGCCGACGCGTTTCGCCTTACGGCTTCTTCTGGACGAGTTGTATGATTTTATAACAAGGAGGTATTGCTACTTGCATGTGTCAATTGAGTTGGTGGTCATCCGCATCCATCACAAATCATTGGAGTAGTACCAAAAATAAGTACGTGAGCCAGGTAGAAGGAGGAAGGAAAGATCTCCTGATGGTATAGGGAGCCACAATGGTAGTAGGTTCTCAAAATTAGTGTAAAAAAAGGCAACAACCGGGACCAGCAAGGCAGGAGACAGGTGGGAAGAACCTGGAGGGAAAATAGATTCCGTCGCTAGGTAGCCACACTGCACTGTCCACAATAAAGGGCAGATCAAAGGGTATAGAAACCTTGCCGCCTAAGGAGTAGTATGTGTCCCGGGGGGGTAGCAGCCTGTGGAGCACAGGCTGCTACCCCCCCGGGACACATACTACTCCTTAGGCGGCAAGGTTTCTATACCCTTTGATCTGCCCTTTATTGTGGACAGTGCAGTGTGGCTACCTAGCGACGGAATCTATTTTCCCTCCAGGTTCTTCCCACCTGTCTCCTGCCTTGCTGGTCCCGGTTGTTGCCTTTTTTTACACTAATTTTGAGAACCTACTACCATTGTGGCTCCCTATACCATCAGGAGATCTTTCCTTCCTCCTTCTACCTGGCTCACGTACTTATTTTTGGTACTACTCCAATGATTTGTGATGGATGCGGATGACCACCAACTCAATTGACACATGCAAGTAGCAATACCTCCTTGTTATAAAATCATACAACTCGTCCAGAAGAAGCCGTAAGGCGAAACGCGTCGGCGAGACGTTCTATTGCTCAAATATGTATCTATGTTCTTTTTTGATAACATTTTATTGATATGAAATTTATTTGTATATGTATAATTTTGTAATTAAACTCTATTTTTATAACGATAAATGTCCCTGTGATTGCCCTTTAAAGTCCGCCATGTCGCTACCTAGTGTAGTACAACTTTTCTTTTTTTGAACCATTCGATTGTAGATTTTAGTCGACTAAAATGTACTGGAGATTTTAGTCAACTAAAATACGACTAAAAGTAAAACAATTCAGATGACTAAAATTCGACTAAAACTAACATGACACTTTAAGTCAAATGACTATGACTAATACTAAATCAAAATAGGACTTCAAAATTAACATTGTTGCTGTGGTGTAATTTCATAATCAGATTTCCTTTACATTATAGAAATATATGTGTACTTACGATATGTATGGGATGCCAGGAAATATAGCCCTATCATAAGGGTAACAGCAAATCCTGCCACAGGGGCCCAGATGACCGGACTACAAGACAAACCTGCATATAAACAACAAAAATATTCAGTGTGCTGTAGAAAAGTGCAGTATAACCGACAATGGATTTTGAAATCTCTCCAATATTAATGATACTATCTAGTTTGGTATAAATAATGGGCCAGATTCACGTAGAATCGCGGCGGCGTAACGTATCGTAGATACATTACATCGCCGCAAGTTTTCATCGCAAGTGCTTGATTCACAAAGCACTTGCAATGAAAACTACGCTGGCAGCCTCCGGCGCAAGGCGGGCCAATTCAAATGGGCGTGTGCCATTTAAATTAGGCGCTCTCCCGCGCCGGACCTACTGCGCATGCTCCGTTTCGCAATTCCCGTCGTGCTTTGCACGCCGTGACGTCATTTTTTCGAACGGTGACGTGCGTAGCGTACTTCCGTATACCCGGACGTGTTACGCAAACGACGTTAAATTTTAAATTTTGCCGCGGGAACGACGGCCATACTTTAGACAGCAATACGATTGCTGACTAAAGTTAGGGCACCCAAAACAACGACTAAATTTGCGACGGGAAACTAGACTAGCGGCGACGTAGCGAACGCGAAAATCCATCGTGGATCGCCGTAACTCCTAATTTGCATACCCGACGCTGGTTTACGACGCGAACTCCCCCCAGCGGCGGCCGCGGTACTGCATCCTAAGATTCGACAGTGTAAAACAATTACACCTGTCGGATCTTTTGGCTATCTATGCGTAACTGATTCTATGAATGAGTCGCATAGATAGAAACAGAGATACGACGGCGTATCAGGAGATACGCCGTCGTATCCCTTTTGTGAATCTGGCCCATAGTATCTATTTTGGTAACCATTGGGACTAATCAGTTCAAAATAAGCAACACCTCTATTATCCATCCGAAAAATTATTTTATTTTTAAACTCAGATTCTGAAGGATCGCATACTGTGATGCCAAAAATGTGAACAGCACTGGCAATGCCGAAAAACTCAAGAACCTGATGTGTCCAGACCTACCATTGAATTTATCTAAGAATGTGTTCCAAACAAATAAATCATTCTTAAGCCTCGTACACACGATCGGATTTCCATCGGACAAATCCGTGAAATTCTGTCCGAGGGGCGTTGGCTCCGAACTTGTTCTGCATACAGATGGCAGAACTTTTTCAGCCAACTTTCACAAAACTTTTTCTGATCTTTAGCGCCACCCTTTGGGCAGCTTCTGCTAATGTTGTCTTATGGTTAGCATTGGTTAGGGGCATGCGTGTTTGTACTTTGGATTTTAGTCCGACAAACGTGTGTACACGATCGGATAATTCAACGGAACACATTTGGTGTCGGACAATTTGAGTGCATGACCATCCAACATTTGTTGTCGGAAACTCCAACAACAATTGTCCAATGGAGCGTACAGACGGTCAAATTATGCGTCAAAACCCTTCCATCACACAATTGTTGTCAGAATATCCAATCGTGTGTACAGGCCTTTAAAGTCTCACTGCCATGAGGAGGCCCATACCAATGCCAAAATGAAAAAATAAAAATAAAAATGAAGCTGGATTATTCGTTCCTTCAAATTATTGGCTCTTGGCACTCAGCTGATGGCAGACAAAGGCTATGTATTGATTTTTTTAGGAATTCGTAAATTTAGTAAATTTTCAAGCAAAAACTTGCAAATCAAGGACTTTTTGAATCCCAGGGATTTGCCAGGAATCCATGTTAGCTTTCAACCCTAACTTCAACCCTGACTAGAACCAGTGGTCATCAACCCTGTCCTCAGGGCCCACTAACAGACCAGGTTTGCAAGATAACTGAAATACATCACAGGTGATATAATTTGCTGCTCATGATTGCAGTATTCTAGTCTGTATCTCCCCAAGGTAATACATAAAACCTGGCCTGTTAGTGGGCCCTGAGGACAGGGTTGATGACCACTGGATTAGGAGACTTACGGCCTGAAATAGGCAAATAAAGTCTTCCAAAGAAAATGTCACCCATAGTACTTGGGTGGCAAAACCCAAAAGGCCTTGTAGAGATTTCACCTCTTTAATTAGACCCCCCAATGTCTCCATAGAGAGACCTGTCACCTGCCCAATGCTATCACACGGGGGTTTGTTAACCCCTTGTAATAGCAATTAAATTAAACAAAAATAAATAGAAAAAGTAAAAAAAATGAAATTATAATAAAAAAATAATTAACAGTAATGCCCATTGCCCAGCACACACCAACAAATGCAATCGTGAGCCCAAGGTGCACACGTGTATGTAAACTACAATTGCACCATATATCTGAGGTATCGCCACAAACATCAACGTGAGAGCAATAATTCTAGTGCTAAAGGTCACCGGTAACTCTAAACTCATGAGCTGTAAAGACTTTTACTGCAAGGAGATTTTTGGGTACCATTGTTTTTTGCGATATTTAGTCAATGCAACCCCATCTTTTATAATTTACCAAACTATTGGGTATTTTTTTCATGAAAATATGCGTTTCATAAACAGAAAAAAATTGCAACTTCTACCATTTTATCACTTTTTATTCACAGAATCCCTGCAAGGACATCCAGAATTAACTGAAGAGAGGCCCGGCGTGTCTTGTGACCAAATCGGTATTCATGCACCAGTTGTTAATGTGGTTGGTGCTGTGTTCTATTGCTGGCTACCCTTTGTGCTAAAGAGCTATTATACTTCTGATTGTCTTGCTTGCTTCTGAACCGGATTGACTTGATTACTCTTTTATCTGCTGCCTGCCCATGACCTCTGCCTGCCCATGACCTCTGCCTGCCCATGACTACTGTCTTGCCTGCCACTTGCCCATGACCTCTGCCCAGACCCGACTACTCTTTTGTCTAGCATTTTATGTACAGTCACCACACCATGTTCTTTTCCAGGAACCCCATCAGGATCTCTGGTGAAGACCAATTGTCACTTAAGCTCCACCCCTTGGGTGAGCCTGCATCACTTGCCAAAGGAAGCTATAACACTAAAAAATTTAGTTTGCTTACCCATCTTGCATGGGAAGAGTGTTTTTCCCAGTTTTTGCACTTCTCTCACTATTAATCAGTGGTATAGAAATAAGTGCTGACTTCTGGAGTTGGCTTATCCAGGAGTCATAACGGCCTGCTTTCCTTGCATGGAAATGTTGCATCCTCCTCTTCCTCAGCTGCTGGGGCTAGTGCAGGGAAGCAGCAGGCTGGAGAGGGCAATGGTCTACAGCAGGGGTCTCAAACTGGTGGACCTCCAGCATTGCAAGGCTAACAGTTATGCCGTATAAAACCCGATCAGTCCATCCGATGAGAACGGGCCGATGGACCGTTTTCATCGGTTAACCGATGAAGCTGACTGATGGTCAGTCGTGCCTACACACCATCGGTTAAAAAAACTATCGTGTCAGAACATGTGACGTAAAACACAATGACGTGCTGAAAAAAACGAAGTTCAATGCTTCCAAGCATGCGTCGACTTGATTCTGAGCATGCGTGGATTTTTAACCGATGGTCGTGCCTACTAACGATCGGTTTTGTCCTATCAGTTAGGAATCCATCGGTTAATTTTAATACAAGTTGACTTTTTTTTAACCGATGGTTAACTAACCGATGGCGCCCACACACGATCGGTTTAGACAGATGAAAACGGTCCATCAGACCATTCTCATCGGTTTAACCGATCGTGTGTACGAGGCATTACAAGCATGACTCCCACAACCAGAGGCATGATGGGGCCACCAGTTTGAGATCCTTGGTCTACAGAGATGAATCAGACTGTGGCCACAGCAGCACTGAGTTTGATCATTTACACCGGCTTTTAAAAAAAATGCAAAACAAAGTTTGTTCCTGTAATCTGGAGATAATACAGGATTTGGCTGTCTAAAACTCTGAGATCTTTGGGGTAATAATAGATTAAGCAGTAAATCCACATCTTTTCCTCCACAATTCAAAATTCTGTCAGCTTTTGACAGTTTGTGAAAAAAAGTGAGAAATACCCCACAAAAATATCTTCCAAAATAATGTCAAAGGGCTGAAACAGACCAACAAAAAGTACAATAATGTCAGATGAGTAACAAATTCAAACAAATTGGAAGCCTGGTTGGTTTCAATTACGTACCTGGTGGGGATTCCTTTGAAATTTTCCTTTTTCTGCAATTGCATTTAGGTTTCTGGGTTGTTGGTGGGGCAGTAGTAGGAAGAGTCTCAACTGAAAGAAAGAACATTACATTTGAAATAAGATATTCCACATCTATTTGATAAGTGTAAAAAATACCTGTCGATCATGCCAAAAATCTTCTGAACCATTAACTTCCTGTTAACTTCCTAGGTAAAAACGCTTGAAAAGAGAAAACTAGTGCAGCCACCACATCTAAGGACTATTAACCGCTATCCGACCTGCTGACGTAGATATACTGCGGCAGGTCGCTCTCCTGTGTGAATCGCCATACCCGCCCATTCTGACAGGTGACATGACAAAGTCCTACTGTTCCCAGTGATCGGAACAGCGATCTCTGTCTTGTCCCTGCCAGCCCATCCCCCCTACAGTTAGAACACATCAAGGGGACACATTTAACCCCTTGATCGCCCTCTAGTGTTAATACTTTCCCTGCCAGTGTCATATATATTGTATTGTAAATTGTAATTAGTAGTTATTTTTAGCACTGATCACTGTATAAATGTCAGTGGTCCCAAAAAAGTGTCAAAAGTGTCCAATGTCTGACACATTGGACACGCAGTCCTGCTAAAATTTGCAGATCGCCGCCATTACTAGTAAAAAAAAAAATCCAAATATATATCCCCTATTTTGTAGACGCTATAACTTTTGAGCAAACTAATTAATATATGCTTATTGCAATTGTTTTTACCAAAAAGATGTAGAAGAATAATACATATCTGATTAACGAATTTGTTTTTTTATATATTTTTGGGATATGTATTATAGCAAAAAAAGGTTTCAAAATTGTCGCTCTTTATTTGTTTAAAGCGCAAAAAAATAAAATCCACAGAGGTGATCAAATACCACCAAAAGAAAGCTCTATTTGTGGGGGGAAAAAAAGAACATAAATTTGTTTTGATAAAGCTTTGCACAACAGCGCAATTGTCAGTTAAAGCAACGCAGTGCCGTATCACAAAAAATGGCCTGGTCATTAAGGGGGGAAATCCTTCTGGGGCTGAAGCTGCATATATTACATTTTTGTTTTGGGTTTAAAGTGATACTATGTGTTCACGTTTAAAAAAAATAAATAACAAACATGTCATACTTTCCTCCACTGTGCAGTTCGTTTTGCACAGAGTGGCCCCGATCCACCTGTTCTGGGGTCCCACGGCTCTCATGGCTCCTCCCCACAATAGATAACCCCTCTGAGGAGCTCTATCCCAAGGGGGTTACCTTGCGGGCGCGCTCCTGTGTCATACACTCGGCGTACATAGCCGCCGAGTGTATGACTCGGCCCCACCCCCGGCGGCCGCGTCATTGGATTTGATTGACAGCAGCAGGAGCCAATGGCTGCGCCGCCATTAATCTTTTCAAAAAACAGCAGAGAAGCCGTGGATAGAACGATGTGGGATCGCGCTCATGGAAGTTTGGCGCTCAGGTAAGTAAAACGGGGCTCAGGGGGACCGGACAGTGCAAGGTGTTTTTTCACCTTAATGCATAGGATGCATTAAGGTGAAAAAATACGAGGCTTTACAACCCCTTTAAGTACACTTTAATTGCTCCTGCAGACCATTATCTGCATAAACACATAGAATTGTATTTCAACCACCCAAATTTGCAAGCAAATCAGCACTCCTTGCTTGTGCTCAAAGGCACAGCTTTTCTTGGGCTCGATTCACACTAATGCATTTTTTGATGCATTTTGCAGAAATGCAGGGACATTTTTTAACATGGTTTCCTATGGAACATGTTCACATCAATACTTTTTTGTGCCTCTGCGTTTTTGAAAAGGGTTGGGGACTTTTTTCCCGCAAAAAGCAGCGTTTTGCATGTAATAGAATTCAATGGACCCGCATCCAAAACGCAAGTACCGCGATTTGCATTTTATGTTTTTTTTATTTTATTTTTTTTACACTGTATATAGCTGGTTGCTAAGGAGGGGGCCGGGAAGCCGGCCGCCACGTCCTTAACAACCGATGAGTCATCATTTCTCAGCTGACTTCCTGTCAATGTTAAAAAAAAAGCTGGCTAAAAAAAAATCATGAAAAAAAACAGCATGGGGGCCCCCCTCCCCCGGTCCATACCAGGCCCTTGAGTCTAGTATGGATTCGGAGGGGACCCTCCATACCAAAATTTAAAAAAAAAGCATGGGGGTCCCCCCAAAATCCATACCAGACCCTTATCCGAGCATGCAGCCCTACAGGTCAGGAAAGGGAGGGGGCGAGCGAGCACCAACCTCCTCCTGAACCATACCAAGCCGCATGCCCTCAACATGGGGGGGTGGGTGCTTTGGGGCAGGGGGGCTCATGAGATTTAATAGCATCACAGTCTTAGTCTGTAGGGTTCAATAGTGAGTTGGCCCACCCTTTGCAGCTATAACAGCTTCAACTCTCCTGGGAAGGCTGTCCACAAGGTTTAGGAGTGTGTCTACGGAATGTTTGACCGTTCTTCCGGAAGCACATTTGTGAGGTCAGGCAATGAGGAGGACAAGAAAGCCTGCCTTGCAGTCTCCACTCTAATTTATCCCAAAGGTATTCTATCAGGTTGAGGTCAGGACTCTTTGCAGGCCAGTCAAGTTCCTTCACCCCACGCTTGCTCATCCATGTCTTTATAGGTCTTGCTTTGTGCACTATTGCACAGTCATGTTGGAACAGGAAGGGGCCGTCCTCAAACTGTTCCCACAAAGTTGCGAGCATAACATTTTCCAAAATGTCTTGGTATGCTGACACCTTAAGAGTTCCATTCACTGGAAGTAAGGGACCAAGCCCAACCCCTGAAAAACAACCCCACACCATAATCCCCCTTCCACCAAACAATTTATTTGGACCAGTGCACTAAGCGAGGTCCATAAAGACATGGATATGAGAGTTTGGGGTGGAAGAACTTGACTGGCCTGCACGCAACCCAAGAGAACACCTTTGGGAGGAATTAGAGCGGAGACTTTGAGCCAGGCCAACCTTGTGAACAGCCTTCCCAGAAGAGTTGAAGTTGTTATAGCTGCAAAGGGTGGACCAACTCAATATTAAAACCCTACGGACTGGGATGCCATTAAAGTTCATGTGCATGTAAAGGCAGCAGTCCCAATAGTTTACTAACTTACGACTTTAACTTTTTAACCCTTTCGCTGCCAGAGCCGGTATTACATTTTTTTGAAACACGTTTAAAAAATTATTTTAGGCCAGAAGAAAACATTATGGGGTTCATTTACTAAAACTGGACTTGGTTTGCAAAATCTGGTGCAGCTGTGCATGGTAACCAATCAGATTATAACTTCAGCTTGTTCAAATAAAAATTGACAAAAAAAATCCTGGAAGCTGATTGGTTTCTGTGCAGAGCTGCACCAGATTTTGCACTTTCCAATTTTAGTAAATCAACCCCCATGTATTTTCTAAAAGCAGACACCCAAAATTCCAAATTCCAATTTTAATGCCACAAAATATTTGCACAATGGTTTATGAAATTCTAAATTTCAGTAAAAATTACTGTTAAGTAAATTTTAGGGCAATAACGCAATATATTACCCAATTTTGTTGTAAAATATAAAGGATAAGATTGCACCGAGTAAATAGATACTCAACATGTCAAGCCATAAAATTGAATGCGCTTCTGAAATGGCCAAAGGCTTTAGTACCTTATATTTTCCATAGGTGATGCTTTAAAGTGATTCTAAAGGCTCAAGGTTTTTTACCTTTAATGCATGAAGGTAAAAAACTTTCTTTGTGCAGAACTCCTCTGAGCCCCATTTCGATCCAGGGATGTGCACGAGAACATCGGCTCTCGGAGTGTGTGACTGGACACGCAGAGCCGCGATCCAGGAGCAAGCCTGTTTGGGTGCCCTCAGAGCAAGCTGCTTGCTCTGGGGGCACTTGGCATGAGGAAGGAGCCAGGAGCGTCGGTGGGGGACCCGAAAAGCGCAATATCCAGGCTGCTCTGTGCAAAGCCACTGCACAGTACGACATCTTTTGTTATTTCTTTTTTTAAACCAAGAGTTTAATATCACTTTAAAAGCCTCCTACAGGTCATCAGGTCAGCTGCATGCTTTGGGCAATCATAGGACGCAATGCACTGCGATCTCACAGTGCAATATGGGGCGTTCTGCGGCGCTCAAATTTGGCACGAATGCCCCATAATGTTCGGCGTTCGCCCGAACAGGCGAACACCCGATGTTCGAGTTGAACTTACATTCGACTCATACATCAGGCTCATCCCGGTAAATCACTATAACCTACCAACTGTCAGGTATGTTCCATTTCCAAAGGAGAGCTTTTGTCCCATGTCCACCATGCAGAAATAGGCTCCACTGTCTGAGTGCTGAAGATCTTTTATCTTCATTGTATATGAGATTGGGAAATTGTTCTTCTTCATGTCCAATCGGCTCTGGCTAAAGATGCCATATGTATAGCTTTCCTTTGGGCCAAAAGTGGTACATACAAGAAACTCCAGCTGTTCTTTTTTGGATGTCTCTCTGTACCAGCAGACCCGTAGATTGTCCGTTGTTGTTCCCTTCACCTCACATTTTATCTCTATTTCTTTGGTAATCAATGCAATTGGAAAACCTGGAGCCTGGGTCAAATTGACACTTTGTGTAGAGGTGCCTATGTGAAAAAAGAAAGAGAAGAGCATGAACCTAGAAATGCAGTAATATGTACAGTATATTGCATTTGGTTGGGTTGGGACTCATTTTGAAAAAAAAAATGTCGTTATTCAAAATGTTTGTAATTCTTGATAGACAATTTGTGATGAAGACAGTAAAGCTAAGCTGGGGACCCCACTTTTTTCATTGCAGTTAAACAGCAGAGTGTGGTCACCAGCCTCAGCCTGTGATTGGACAATGATGGAGCAGAAGAGGGCTGACATTCATTTTCTATCCCGCTGTTTAAAGGATGACGGGAGGCTGTTATTGGGCATATTTAGATATTTATACAAATTTTATGTAAAAATATTGCAATACTTCAAATACTCCTAACTTAATAATAGATCCATCTAGATCTACTGGGATCTTTTTACACACAACCACCTCTAGGGTTTACCAAAAATGGCCCAAAAAGGATAAAATATCCAGTGAGCACAGTTGGGTGGCAGAAAATGCCTTGTTGTTGATTTCAGAGGTCAGAGGAGAATGGGCTCGAGATGATAGAAAGGCAACAGTAAGGCCGCGTACACACGATCGGTTAAACCGATGAGAACGGTCAGATGGACCGTTTTCATCGGTCCAAACCGATTGTGAGTGGGCGCCATCGGTTATTTATCCATCGGTTGAAAAAAAGCCAACTTGTTTTAAATTTAACCGGTGGATTCCAAACCAAAAAAAAAAAACAATCGTTAGTAGGCATGACCATCGGTTAAAAATCCACGCATGCTCAGAATCATGCTTGGAAGCATTGAACTTCATTTTTTTCAGCACGTCGTTGTGTTTTACATCACCGCGTTTTGACACGACCGTTTTTTTAACCGATGGTGTGTAGGCGCGACGGACCATCAGTCAGCTTCATCGGTTAACCGATGAAAACGGTCCATCAGGGCTTAACTCAAATAACCATTCGTTATAACCAAAGTATGCAGAACACCATCTCTGAACACACAACACATCGAACCTTGAAGCAGGTGGGCTACAGCAGCAGAAGACCACACCGGGTGCCACTCCTGTCAGCTAACAACAGGAAACTGAGGTTACAATTCACACAGGCTCCCCAAAATTGGACAACAGACAAGTGGAAAAATGTTGCTTGGTCTGACGAGTCTTGATGTCAGCTGTGACATTCAGATGGTCGGGTCAGAATTTGGCATAAACAACATGAAAGCTTGGATCCATCCTGCCTTGTATCAATGGTTCAGGCTGGTGGTGGTGTAATGGTGTGGGGAATATTTTATTGGCACACTTTGGGACCCTCTGTACCAACTGAGCATCATTTAAACTCCACGTCCTACCTGAGTATTGTTGCTGACCATGTCAATCCCTTTATGACTACAGTGTGCCCATCTTCTGATGGCTCCTTCCAGCAGGATAATGTCACAAAACTCCAATCATCTCACCACTGGACAATGAAGTCACTGTACTCCAATGGCCTCCACAGTCACCAGTTATTATTATTATACAGGATTTATATAGCGCCAAGAGTTTACGCAGCACTTTACAATATAAAGGGAGACAAAACAGTTGAATGAAGAATGAATTCAGTTCTGGATGCAAAAGGGGTCCAACCCAGTACTAGCAAGGTGTACCCAATAAAGTGGCCGGTGAGTATATGTGATTACATTAACCCCTTCATGATGGAGGGTAAACAAATCTTAATGCCTAAACACAATTTTGCACTTTTGACATGTGTTAGTAAAACTGCACGCATCATCAAACCTACTTAGTGTATCCAAGTAAAGTGTTTTAGGAAAACATGGACTTTTTTTTATTTGGTGGTAAATGGTAATGGATACTTGATTTGTTTATTATCAAAAAAAATTGTAGGGGTGTACCGAAATGGAAATTTCAAAACCGAAACGAAACCAAAATAAAAAAAAATTCAGACCGAAACCGAAAATTACTTTTCTTTTTTTTTTTTTCCCCTATTTAATTTTTTTTTAAAATAATTGTATGTATTACATGAGACATTTTAATTAGCTTTAATTAGCTGACATTATTTATTTGTCCATTTTAATTCAACTGCCTCATACCTCACCTAGTGCAATACACAGACGTCACATCTTTTATCATATAATATATAAAGATGTCTGTGTATTGCCAGACATCTTTATATAATTAATGATATCATATAATATATACAAGATCTTAGATGTCTGTGTGTACTGCACTAGGTGAGGTATGAGCAGGATAATAACGAGGCATTCATTCATATTATATTTAAAAAAATGGTACATGACATATAGACCTAGTCAGCACCTTGCAGGCTTGCATTTAAAAAGCAGTGTCGCGCGGGGCACATTAATCAAAAAATTGCACTATAGTCATACAGTCAGGGATTGGTGGTCTGTGACAGTCAGTCACAGACCTTACCTTAACTGCTGGAGTAAGTGAGTCCCGCCGTCGGGTGATGAGGTGAGCAGCTTGCTCGGAGTCACGCGGGGTTGGATGGCGCCCAGCCCCCACAGAACGCGGACTTCACTGTTGACTGTCTGAGGGGAGCTGCATGGACAGCCGATGGTCGGACTCGCAGCCGCCAGTGACTGGCTGCGACGTCACAACGCTGGCAGTGGCAGAGTAGGGGAAACAGGAAATGAGCCGTACGGACGGTAATTAAGTCCGGCTCTGAGGTGGGTCATTATCGGCGATTATTTCTGTTGTTTCGGCATGACCCCAAAAAATGCGATTTTCGGCCGATATGTATCGGCACCGATATATCGGTGCACCCCTAGAGAATTGGGCCCAAAAAATATTTTTAATAATGTAGCTACACATGTCTTGCTACAACCATAACCTACCAACAAAAAACAACCCAAAATATATTCTCCTGCTCCTGATAATCACAGCCATACCACATATCTGTATGTTAGTTGTTGTTTGTACCCGTAGTAGGACCCAAAAACAATAGTGCACATTTTGCTTTTTTATCCTACCTACAACGCACTGTCGCTAACTGACACTGATACTAATATTTTTATGAAATCCAAACTAAAATACACTGACTCTGCCCTTTGACCCTAATCATGACCCCAACAATTTTATCTGTATTTTATCCGTATTTCTTTATAATTTTTTTACACATTTTACAATTTTCTCCTATGGCAAGGAGAAAACTGATACAATGTATCTTGTTCTCCATACAAGAGGAGGAAAAAATCCAGGGATGAGCTAAACAGTGGCTATTCACTGTGGTAGCCAATCAGTGGCTATCACAGTGATCATCGTTAGTATGAGATCCAGAGTTGTTGCTGACAGCTCAGTTTCTGTACTGGGAGTGCACTGTGCAGCGCTCTCTAAACACAAACATAGCAGTATTGGGACCGCTGCCAAAAAGTTTTCGGCCACCGGCCTTTACACACACATGAACTTTAATGGCCTTCCAGTCTTAGTCCGTAGGGTTCAATATTGAGTTGGCCCACCCTTTGCAGCTATAACAGCTTTAACTCTTCTGGAAAGACTGTCCACAAGGTTTAGGAGTGTGTCAATGGGAATGTTTGACCATTCTTCCAAAAGCACATTTGTGAGGTCAGGCACTGATGTTGGATGAGAAAGCCTGGCTCACAGTCTCCATTTCAATTCATCCCAAAAGTGTTGTATAAGGCCATTCAAGTTCCTCCACCCCAAACTCGCTCATCCATGTCTTTATGGACCTTGCTTTGTGCACTGGTACGCAGTCATGTTGAAACGAGAGGGGGCCATCCCCAAACTGTTCCCACAAAGTTGGGAACATGAAATTGTCCAAAATGTCTTGGTATGCTGTCGCCTTAGGAGTTCCCTTTATTGGAACTAAGGGGTCAAGCCCAACCCCTAAAAAAAAAAAAAAACCCACATCATAATCCCCCTCCACCCAATGATTTGGACTAGTGCATGCGAGGTCCATAAAGACATGGATGAGCGAGTTTGGGGGTCAGGCACTGATGTTGGATGAGAAGGCCTGGCTCGCAGCTTCAGCCCTAATTCATCACACAGGTGTTGTATCAGGTTGAGATCAGGACTCTGTGCAGGCCATTCGAGTTCCTCCACCCCAACTGATGAGCATCCATGTTTTTATGGACCTTGCTTTGTGCACAGTCATGTTGAAACAAGAGGGGGCCATCCCCAAACTGTTACCATAAAGTTGTGAGCATGAAATGTATGCCGACACCCTAAGGCCTCGTACACACGACCGAACATGTCCGCTGAAACTGGTCCGTCGGACCAGTTTCAGCAGACATGTTCAGTCGTGTGTAGGGCCGACCGGACAATTTTCCGGCCGACCAGATAGGTTTCCAGCGGACAAATGTTTCTTAGCATGCTAAGAAACATGTCCGCTGGAAGCCTGTCCGCCGGACATGTCCGATGGTCAGTACGACTCATCGGACATGTCCGCTGGCCCGAGAACCCGCGCATGACGTCGAAGTGATTTGACGCATGCGTGGAAGCATTGAACTTCCAGGTTCGCGCACGTCGCCGCGTCATCATCGCCATCACGTCGCCGCCACGTCACCGCGTATTCTGTCCGCAGGGATTTTGGTTTGATGGTGTGTACAACCATCAGACCAAAATCTGCTAGCAGACATGTCCGATGAAAACGGTCCGCGGACCGTTTTCATTGGACAGGTCCGCTCGTCTGTACGAGGCCTAAGAGTTCCCTTCACTGGTACTAAGGGGCCAAGCCCAACCCCTGAAAAACAACCCCACACCATAATCCCCCCTCCACCAAATGATTTGGACCAGTGCACAAAGCAAGGTCCATAAAGACATGGATGAGCGAGTTTGGGGTGGAGGAACTTGACTGGCTTGCACAGAGTCCTTACCTAAACCCGATAGAACACCTTTGGGATGAATTAGAGCGGAGATTGCGAGCCAGGCCTTCTCATCCAACATCAGTGCCTGACATCACAAATGCGCTTCTGCAAGAATGGTCAAACATTCCCATAGACACACTCCTAATCCTTGTGGGCAGTCTTCCTAGAAGAGTTGAAGCTGTTATAGCTGCAAAGGGTGAGCCAACTTAATATTGAACCCTACAGACTAAGGCCCCTTTCACACGGGGCGCCCCGTGAACCTCCGCTTGCTCAGCGGGGATTGCTCCGTTGATCCCCGCTGAGCCGGCAGATAACAGGGCGGTCCCCGCACACTGTGCAGGGACCGCCCTGTTTTTTCTCTGCTCTCCCCTATGGGGGGATCAGATGAACCCAGACCGTCTGTCCGTGTTCAGCTGATCCGATCGACGGATGAAAAAGTAGGTTTTTCCTCCGTCACACTTTGGCGGATCGGATGTCAGCGGGCATGTCACCACTGACATCCGCGGCTCCATAGAGGAGCACGGAGCGCCCGTTCAGGTCCGCCTAAAAAAAGAGCCCTAAGACTGGGATGCAATAATGTTCATGTAAAGGCAGGTGTCCCAAAACTTTTGACAATATAGTGTATGTGGCGCCACAAAAAAAGAACCACTTTTGTGAGGCTGTATTGATGCGTATGGTAAGGGACTAATTTATTCGGGTTCGTTTACCATGACCTGGATTTGTTTTATAGTTCTAGAAAGTGAGAGCGTTAGAGATCAGTGTTAGTCACTCATGTAGGCCGGTGTTGGGGAGATCTGTTTGTTTCTGACTCCCCCGTGGATGGAATCCGTATTCCAATATTACACATCAGAGCTTCATAACCACTATGAGTCAAGGGTTTCCAGGGAAGCCCTGAGTTTAAGAATCAAATGGCAAAACTATTTTTTCTGAGGGCTTGTCGGCCTCTATATAAAAAAATACATTCAATGTTACATTTACCTCTCGATAAATCATTACTGTAAGATCCAAAAGAGGGAGCTAAAATCACATAAGAGATGATGCATCTAAAGAAATACCAGGAGTGATTAAATAGATGTTGTTCAATGGGCGATTCAGTTAGGTGGTTGATATCACGTTTCATGGCATAAAAATAAAGAAAAAAAAATAACATAGATGCCAGCTGTCTTGGATCTGCCAGGTCAGTCCCGTACCCATGTGCACTGTGTACCAGGCTGCTTCTCAAGATAAAGTCCAAAATGAACGTTAGTGGATAAAATGTTAATTTTGAATATCCAATCATCTGCTAGGAAAAAATCTTGCACTTGATTGCGCATACAATCTGAACACAGCTTTACCTTATTCAATAATGTGTGCTTTGCTAGACGAACAGACTCCATTCATTTAAGCTGTTCATAGAAGGATCAAAATGAATCTGGCCCGTGCTGAACCAGCAACATTTTCGATCCATCTATGACTGCTCCAGTTTGTGAGAATTTGATCTAATCTTTGACTTTTCATTAAATGGTTCCTGACCAGCCGCCACAGTTTTACTGCAGCAGAACGGCACAGTTGCCAAAACGACAATACCTTGCGTGGGTTCGCCTTTTGACCGCTGGAGCCGATGTAAGTGCCTAGTGGGCGCGATTACTGCCGGGCACCCGCGATCGCGAGTGACAGAGTGAGAACCGGAATCTGTGTGTGTAAACACACAGATCCTGGTTCTCTCAGGCCCCATACACACGATAGAATTTATCCGCGAATACGGTCCAGCGGACCGTATCCGCGGATAAATCCTCTCGTGGATTTCAGCAGATTTCTATGCGATGGCGTGTACACACCATCGCATTGAAATCCGCGCCGAAATCCTCTGGCGATGACGTGTCGCGCCGTCGCCGCGATTATGACGCGGCGACGGGCGCGACGCTGTCATATAAGGAATTCCACGCATGCGTTGAATCATTGCGACGCATGCGGGGGATCCCTTCGGACGGATGGATTCGGTGAGTCTGTACAGACCAGCGGATCCATCCGTTGGGATGGATTTCAGCAGATGGATTTGTTGAGCATGTCAGCAAATATTCATCTGCTGGAAATCCATCCCAGGGGAGATTTATCCGCGGATAAAGATCCGCTGGCGTGTACACACCATAGGATCTATCCGCTGAAACCCATTTGCTGGGATTTATCTGCGGATGGATTCTATGGTGTGTATGGGGCCTCAGGGGAGAGGAGACAGATCGTGTGTTCATACTAAGTATGAACACCAATCTCTTTCTCCTCCTAGTCAGTCCCATCCCCACCTCTGCACGTCGTTGTGTTTTACGTCACCGCGTTGGACACGATCGGATTTTTAACTGATGGTGTGTAGGCAAGACTGATGAAAGTCAGCTTCATCGGATATCTGATGAAAAAATCCATCGGTCCGTTTTCATCGGATGAACCGATCGTGTGTACAGGGCATTATTGTATAACTTTTCTAGGAAAAGTTTCATGGAAAATAAAAATGTCCTTTAAAAAAAAAAAAAAAAATGACAGCCGAGACTGGATTAAGATCTGGTAGCAGTTTTGCATCTAGCGTGGCTTTTCTATGCCTTCTCAAGTCTAATAAAAAACAAACGTTTGCTTGTATTTTTTGTATTTTTAGCCAATAGCCTACAGCACCCAAATAGAAGGTTCACTATTGATAGAGCTGTGTTGCTAAAATGATCACAAGTGGACAATCAGTAATGCTATATCTATAATGATCATTTTGTCTTTCTTTAAATGGAATGTATAGTGAGTACGTATATGTTTTTACTTACTATGGTCTGAACCAGCCTTTCTCAACCAGGGTACTTTGGAGCCCTAGGGTTTCTTCAGAGGTTGTTAGGGGTTTCTTGAGCACTGAGCAATTTTTGATTCCCAGATAAGTACCTGCTGACATTTTTCTTTTACCTAGACCACCATTGTATTGAGGCTGTTCTCCCATTGCCCACCCGCGTAAGGTGCCCATCCCCCAGTGATCGTGAATCAAAGGAGACCCTTCTTCACTGACCACCAATGTAAGTGGCACTTCTCCACTGATCATTAATGTAAGCAGGCTTTAATCCATTGACAACCAATGTTATCGAACATTACAATTTTTATTGGCTGCATTTTTTTTTGGGCCCATTATTATTATTCATTTTCATTACTATATATCATTTTGTTGTATAGAGGAGCCCTAGGTGTCAACAACACCCTAGTATTCCACAATCCTTATTCTTTTACTTATTCATTATTCAACATACTGTTCACTCTAATGTACCATGAACTGTAGATGTAGAAAATATAAGCGCTGGATCCCCAAGACCTGAAGGTTATTTCAAGGGTTCTCCCAATATTAAAAGATCGGAAAATTCTGCTCTGGACTAAAAAATAAAAACTTTCAAAATGTTTTCTTTTAATTTTAGTCAGCTAATTTCTCAGACTAACAGCTTGAATATTTTTCCAGGCTAACCTCAGGGTTACCCTGTCACAAAAACTAACCTGTAAATAACAGGTGTACCTGTAAAAAAGAGAGTAAATACTTACCTCTCTTGCTGCCGGCACAATTGAACACCAATTTTTCTGAAGAAGCTGGTTAAAGCTTCTTCAGAAACCTACAGTTTTGGAAGCGTCAATACCATGCGCCCTCCACTGAACTTGGTGGTTCCTCGTGCCAACTATTATGTCCTTACAGGACACAATGTAGGGGTGTTGGTATACCATATTTGTATTTGAGGCTGTGCTTTCCGGTGAAATATTTAATAAACAAAGATTTTATTTAGCATAAGATGGAGCTGACAATCCTCTGGTTGGATATTATTGTGACAGTTGTGCAGGTGGGGTACCGGCTTGCTCAAGAGATCCTTCTACAAATTGGAAGGCTTGTAGCACCTGTGATGGTATCCAAGCTGAATACCTAAAGCTATACCACCTTGTATTGAAGCATACAGAGATTCATTTAGAGAGAGTCTGTCTAAAAGGAAACATTATCCAGAATGTCCCTGCATTAAATGTTAATTTGTAATATAAAAAAATATATTAATTATTAGTTTAAAAAAAAAAACATACCACTGACCATAAACCATTATAGTTTCCCGTCAAGTTTTTTATATTGCCACACTATTGCTAGTGTTGGAAAACTTACAAACACACAAAAACATTCTGTCTGCCATACCTAACAACCATCAATAAATTCGTTTAAAAAATATGCTAGAGCAGAATAGTGCTCAGATACACTAATGGAAACTCCTTTGAGTTTTATCCCATATTATCCCCTTGCCGCCGAGCATACGCACATATGCGTCCTCGGCTTTCGGGGGTTATACCGGGATGATGCCTGCAGCCCGGAATTTTTTTTTTAGCGCGGGCGATCGGCTTTCTGGTGATAACAACCAATGTGGCTAGAAGCCTCTCGGTTGTTATCCCGGAGGAGCGGGAGGGGACATCCCCCCTCTTACCACCTCCTGCCGCTCTTACCAGGCCTCCCGTCCCACCAGGAGACCCGATCCACGATGCGCCACCTCCAGCGCCTAGAGAGAGACTGGCACGAAGCCATAAAGATTGAGAGCAATAATTCTAGCACTAGACCTCCTCTGTAACTCTAACCTGATAACCGTAAAAAAAAATTAAAGCGTTGCCTTTGGAGATTTTTAGGTACAGTAGTTTGTCGCCATTCCATGAGTGTGTGCAATTATAAAGCATGACATGTTTGGTATCTATTTACTCAGCGTAACATCATCTTTCACATTATACAAAAAAAAAGCCTAACTCTACTTTTTTGTTTTTAATTCATGAAAGTGTCTTTTTTTCCAAAATGTTGCGTTGAAAACACTGCTGCTGTGTGACATAAAATATTGCAACAATTGCCATTTTATTCTCTAGATTCTCTGCTAAAAAAAATATATATATATATATATATATATATATATATATAATATTTGGGGGTTCTAAGTAATTTTCTAGCAAAAAATATGAAATTTTAACTTTAAAATTAATTTAACTCTACGTTATTTACACTCATTATTGCGTTTTTACTGGCAGAATATTTTCCTATTCTATTTCTCTGCAGCTGTACTTGTTTGGCTTTTATGTCTTTATGCTTTACGTGTTTACTGGTTTTTATTCTAGTTTTTGTAGAAAAACACTTACGACCCACATTATTTACATCTGTCAACACAAGGATCATTGCCAGTTGTTACAGTACAAGCACAGACCTACCTATCATATCAAGGATAAACCTAAATGATCCATTAAATATTTACCAGGTCGGGAAGGTCTTTGCACATGGTAGATCTAAAGAAGATTGTACAACCAGATTATATACTGTATGGTTAGCGTTGACCTAACAAAATATCAGGACTTCATATTTTCATTGCATATATGAAGTCAGAATCTCAAAAATGTATCTTCTACCAGTAATGCATCTTTACTTTTCAAGTGTATAGCAAAACAGCCACCTGTGTTTAAAAAAAGGTCCTGTCTACAATCTCAGAGGGAAGCGGAGACTTTGTTGCGCAGTTTCTTCAGATATAATTATATAGACCCAAGTCACATCTGCCCTTCAAGTGCTATCTTATTTGTAAAACCAATTGGGGAAAAATAGTGAAATATTCCAGTACTTTGTTCAGATAATAGATAGACTTGGACAGATCTTTTTTTTTTTTTTTTGCATAAATCCTGCCACAGTTATACCAAAACCAGATCACGCACCAATTTGAAATTGTGTAGTTTACAAAAAAACAACTAACCTCAGCCTGCAAGCTACCCTGTGCATCTTTTTCTGAAATGTTGTATATGTCTGTTGTAACAAACCCATTAAAATGATAAAAAAGTTAAAGAAAAAGAGGCTAACTTGTAGCCCTCCAAACTTTATAAAGCTGAAGTCTCATCATTAACGCATCTTGGATTTTGATGACGGGTAATAATCTACAGTCTAGAGATAATGAATGGCTTCCTTTGGATGACTGTAATCATTTCCAGGAGCAGACTATCATTCTTTATATTCAGTAAAGAGATAAGGGCCAACATGGGTCAACACAATGCTGAAAACTAGGATTTAATTAATTAGGGCAAAGGAAAATCTTTTAGCATTGGGGCAATTTTCTTAACATTCATTTCTTCACAAAGCAAACTAAAGTTAAAACTGAATTGTATGTTTAGCATGGTATCATCTTGCATAATTTGCAGTGGAGAGCTGTAGTAGCATTATTTAAGAATAAAACATGGAACAGGTGTCAAAACCTTGCCAGTCCCCCTTGAGATAAGTGCTGCCAGGGGATATGGCTGCTTCGCCATTTTTTAGCAAAGTCATACTGGGGGAGATTTATCAAAACTGGAGCATTCAGAATATGATGCAGCTGTGCATGACAGCCAATCAGCTTCTAACTTCATCCCGTTCAATTAAGCTTTGGCAATAAAACCTGCAATTTGATTGGTTTCTCTGCACTGCTCCACCATATTGCGCATTGTGCAGAATTAGTAAAATAACCCCCACTGTGTATGTGCAAATATTGGCAATCCCAGAGACTTGAGTAGAAGTCCATATGTGGCCTTGACTGCATGTTTTAAACATATATAAAATTAAGAGCTCTGCTATAATTAGGACTTTAGTGGCAGGTTTTATATTAAATTGAAAACGATCAAATCTGAGTGCTGGAAGACTCACCTTTGCGCCCACACAATGGACGTTTTAGGATTTTGGTATAGTACAGGCAGTTATAAATTAATATTAAATGATACAAATCAAAATCACTATTTTATGACTGGCTTGACTTTTTTAATCAAATTATGCATTTTAATCCAATTCCTTGACAAGCGAGGAGTATGCTCGATGAAGAGGCTGATGGAACTTACAATTAGCTTACGCATACATGTAAAGAGTGGTCACTACCAGTATGCAAAATCCAAAACGAAATCTGTACATTACCTTCAGGCTATCCAGCTGGTCACAAATCAATATACACAAAAATGCTGAATGTTTCGTGAAATAATTTAACCCTATAATTTCCGTATTACCACGCCACAATCATATTTCATTTTTGTCATGGCCACAAAGCACAGCATTGCAGCTGCAGGATGTGTGCAGCCATGAGTGGCTGTATGTTAGTGCTCTGGTGGGAGGTTGGGGGGGGGGACCATGGCTCGCCCTCCTGGTTTTGCTGCCCCTCGGCTGCACATGTTGAACAAAGCCTAAAGCCTCGTACACACGATTGGATTTTCCGCAGGAAAAAGGGTAGTATTTTTGTCCGAAGGGGCGTTGGCCATGAACTTGTCTTGCATACAAACGGCACACAATTGTCAGCCAACAAAAACGAACGTAGTTACGTACTACATCGTTTTTCAGCTCTTTATCGCCACCCTTTGGACACCTTATGCTAATGTGGTGTTTGGTGAGCATTGCTTCCGACCATGTGTGTTTGGACATTTTCTCCATGGGTACACATGCTTGGAAAATCCAACAACAGACCGTTGTTCGCGGAAGATTTTAAAGCCTGCCATCCAACATTTGTCCACGGAAAAGTCAACAACAATTGTTCGATGGAGCACACAAACGGTCGGATTTTCCACCAACAGCCTGCCATCACACAATTCTCGTTGGAAAATCTGATCGTGTGTACGAAGCTTTAGGCCTCGTACACACGACCGAGAAACTCGACGGGCGAAACATCGTTTACCTCGTCGAGTTCCTTGTTAGGCTTGTCAAGGAACTCGACAAGCTTGCTTTGCGTACACACAGTCAAGCCAAAATCTCCTTGTTCTCAAACGCGGTGACATACAACACATACAACGGCAGGGGAAGTTCGATTCCACTGGCTAAACTCTTGGGGCTTCTTTTGCTAATTTCATGTGTTTGCGTGTTAAATAAACGTTTTGTAAGAGACGATTTGCACTTTTCAGTCTGTTACAGCTTTAAAAATGTGTTATCTCCATTACAAATGCTACTTTTACTCCCATCTCATACTTTAATCTGAGCAAGCGCGGGTTTCTTAGCATACAGACGTCCGAGTTTCTCGTTGAAAACCAGCCCGTCGAGAATCTCGACGAGCCAAATCAGACTCCCGTTGAGAAAATAGAGAACTTGCTCTCTTTTTGGCTCGTCGAGGTTCTCGACAGTTTCCTCGACGAAAATGTACACACGACCGGTTTCCTCGGCAAAAAAATATCTCCCAGCAAGTTTCTTGCTGTTTTTTGCCGAGAAACTCGGTCGTGTGTACGAGGCCTTAGAGATAGATGGGATTCCAAAGTGGGTTTAATGCTCCAACTCCTACTAAAATCTGAGATATAATACTTGAGTGGACTGATGTTTAAAAAAATTATATGTATAATAAAAATGGTTCTTATTACTTTAGGAAATTTTGTAAGTGATCCTTATAATAAAAGAAGGTATCACTTGCCAGGATAAACCAGTGATGCCAAGTAGTGTATCTAGTCTTCCTTTGTTGTCTTTCTTGCTTTGCTGGACCTTGGTCTGAATAATAAAAGTATATTTTGTTCATATGTATTCTTTATACCTTTGAGTGTCACCAGTATTGGAGAAGAAATTAAACAGCAATGGTCCTCATTTCTTTCACTAATGGTTCACGGTTATCTTATTTTCAGGACAAGCTTTCAGGGAGTGTCTCCTTCTTCAAGGTCTAAGCAGTACTTCTTGAACCTTGAAGAAGGAAACACACCCTAAAAGCTTGTCCTGAAAATGTGGAAGTTCGTGCAAATGAAAAAGTATCATGGACAGTACTCAATTGTCCATATTGCAAGTGCGCTAATACGGCTACAATCATCTCTGTAATCTTATAACACTATTGCTGCCAGTTTACAGTTTAAAACAATCTTGCTGTATGCTGCGGTACGAACCTTGAAAAAGAATTGACAGTTTCAAAGTTGGACATGTTTTAGAAAATACTGTCAAGTTTTGGTTCAAAAGGAAAGTAACCAGGTCAAAGATTTTTTTGTGGTTATTGCTTTGCTGGATGGTCTCAGTAAGCCCTCAACATTTGTGAGAATTTATCACAAATTTTGACTATGTATTTTATTTGTCTAAAAAAAAGAAATTCAACAAGGCCAAAAAAATTGATATATTAACTGGTGTGTTAAGAGAAAATATTAAAATAACAAAAAGCCATAATAAAAAGAAACTCTATGGTAAATAAAGTTACACTACATAGGCCCGATATTTTTGTCTCGGAGAATGTCCCTTTATTAATATTCATCTGAACAACATAAATCATTAAAGTTCTGGCATATTATAAAATTTTCTGCATTTTTAAATGCTATGTACGGGCAAGAAAATATACACTGATGACTATGGGAGCTGCTTACAACAATACGTTGCATTCCAGGGGCTTGCGAAAAAGTACTGTATTTATGCTGCATTTTGGAAGGGCTGACCTTCATATTGCTATTCAAGTCAATTGAGTGAAATCTTTAAGGCAGCACAATTTGCAACAATGTTTGTCGATGTGCGCACATTAATGCATTTTTCTGGTGTGAGACAATCTTAGTCGGATCAGTCATTGTCTCACGTTGCCCAGTATTGGACATCTTTGAAAGTTTTAATCCTTGCTGACCATTGTCTGTTTGCGGCATGAAGACCACACCTTTAGAAGACTGATATACTGTTTGGATATCAAATCTACTTGGAAAATCATGTGGCCTCCACTAGTCTGGTGTGACCGATTTGTAATGTTACTAAATGTCAAACAGATAACAAGCAAACAAGAACATATATCTCATGAAAGTCCAAGGTATTGGTCATGGGGACAGTCTACTGTGCTGGAAAGTCCCTACAATTTCTTAAAAGATTACTGCTTTTGCCCACGTTCTGTAACCTAAAAAACTTGAGTTAGGTCAAAGGGTATTGCAGGTCCAGGTGTACAGAGCTAGTAATAAAGATGACCATGTTTTTGGGTAGAGTTTTTCTCTACTAATGCTGAACCCGAGACCCCTACTTGACTTAACTTCCATCAGAATAGGACCTATGGTGACCCTTGTGCTTCTACTGGTAATACATTACTAGGCTACTTGGTATTTTGGAGAGTGCCTCTTCTCTTATATGCTTATACAAATAGAGTTTCTCACTAATGATACTCTGCCTGTCCTACATGGCGGCTGAGCGTACCATTTAGTTGTTGGTTAGATTAAGGTATTTAGTATGTTCTGTACCTATGTATAGTACCAAGCCTGGGTATGCCCAATAGGCTATGATTTGTGTTATAACCTTTAAAACTGAATAATAATAATAAAAAAAGAAGATGCCCATGTTTCCCCATCTGCCTGCCTATAGCTGGCTCTGGAAAAAAAGTAATGCCACGTACACACGATCGGTTCATCCGATGAAAACGGACCGATGGATTTTTTCATCAGATATCCGATGAAGCTGACTTTCATCCATCAGTCTTGCCTACACACCATCAGTTAAAAATCAGATTGTGTCAGAACGCGGTGACATAAAACACAATGACGTGCAGAGAAAAATGAAGTTCAATGCTTCCAAGCATTTGATTCTGTCGACTTGATTCTGAGCGTGGGTTTTTAAACATTTTAAAACAGGTTCTATTTTTTTTCACCGATGGGAAAAAAAACGATGGGGCCCACACACGATTGGTTCGTCCGATGAAAACGGTCTATCGGACCGTTTTCATCAGACGAACCGATCGTGTGTACAGGGCATTATAGTACATGTTATGTGCAATAGGGAGATGAGTCACTAACAGAACTGTCCATTTTGTGTTTTGGCAAAAATGCTTAGACCAAATCACACTTTTGTGTTTTGATTTGTTAAAGATCTCGATCTTTAGTGCAGTTCTGCTGATTTTGCTAAATTTGTATTCTGGTGTAATAAAGGCACAAACAAGTAAGACACAGATAGGATTGTGGGCCCATTAGTAGTGTTGCATTCTATCGCACACATTGGTCCAATATACATCCGAAGATTAGAGCTAGTATTGCCAGCATAAGACAACAGGTGCTCAGCTACCAGCTTGATGATTACATGTTTCAACCTGGGTCTTTTTGAGTCTCCCAATATATATTCAAGTTGATACAGGACACATTATGGCCACAATCTGTTTTATATTATGAATTTAATAAAATATGGACTTTTTATTGGGTGTTGATCTTACTTATTTGCTGCTTGTTGGAGATAACGAAGAACACCTTGATCGTGGACTTGCTGATAAGTGAAGGTGGTGGCTAAATACCTTAGGTTGCTGAAATTTATGGAGGACTCCTGACCTCAGAGACATACACACTTAACTGATTAGGATTAAAAAAAAAAATATTTACCACATCTAGATTATAGAAGCATGTGCCCAAAAGACACCAATTATCTTTTGCCAGCTTAATTCTGGGGGAATTTATTGAAAAATGTTATAATTGTGTGTAAAATCACAAAGACAAAGATTGAGAACATTTGCTTTTGGTTGTTTTTTCTGTATACCACACTCTGGCCTAGACATGTGATAGCTGTTGTACATTCTGGTACCCACAATGCAACTGGTGTGCAGGGTCTGTTCCTGAGACCCGCATGCAGAAAGAGTTTATACCCACAATCAAAATGATGTGCACAATCTGTACCGATACCCTACTTGCCACTTTACAAGAAAACCATCATGTTATACAAGACTGTCAGACAAAGTTGTCTAGAATCAAGACTGCTGCCATGTTATGAGAGACTGCTAGGAAGGCTGGATTCACATATGTGCGAATTGGATGCATTTTTTACCGCATCCAATTTGCATGACAGGCACTTGTGACCGGCTCTCGATGGAGCTGGTTCACACAGGTCCGAGGTGACCACCGAGCGGATTGCAAAAGGGTCCTATTTTTTTGGGTCTGGTTCAGTTGTGAATTCAGGCAAAAATTCAGACCTGACTTGCACCTGAACTGGTGAACAGAAACGCACCAAACCCCAGGCACGAAATGCTGCACATATGTGAACCCGGCCTAAAACAAGAAACTGTTATAGACGGTTCACATATGTGAGGGTTGGAAATTCATGCATAAGCATACACATTCCTGACCCACAGGCAAATTCTTAATGGCCCCCACGCATCGGAAAAATTGGCGTGTTTTCAGGTGCGCAAAATCACATGCTGCCACAGCATCATGCGGCTTTGTGCAGCATTTCCCACAGGTACAGCAGCTTGTTAAATTGCAAATGCAACAATTTCGGAAAAAAACACTGCTATAATGAAAGGGATCCTGGATTTGTAGCTGAATTGTATTGGCATAAACATAAGATGCTCTGCATACTAAGCCAAAGAGTTCAGTGCAGTACCATGAGTCGCAACTCCATTGATAAAATTGCCTAAACACTGTTCCACATAATACGCAGGTACCTGAATATGATGAATATGTTAACATAAGATACACCAAGACCACAATGCCTCTAATGCCAACCCTATCCTTAAAAATTTACTATTAGTGACAGTCTAAAGAATAAGGCTGCAACAGTGCACTTTAAATGAATGCTTCAAGTATCATTCATAAATATTAGGGAAGCATCTGAATTCATATGTCTTGGAACTGCTCTGTACAGAACTGAAGCAGCATGTACAAAAAGTTTCTTGCATTTTCAGTTTTAGGTTTTTAAAACCCATATTATTTGGTAAACCCGTTTCCTGTTATCTGACCCATACATACAACACAAAACGTAGCAATCAAAAGAAAATATTTCCCTCTAAGTGTTTCTACGTGTTTATGAATAAAATAATGTGTATGCTTTTATTAAAATTGCTTATTAAATATCACGTCAGCTTTCTTTGGGTTTGTTATCTTAAAAGTTGATTCAGTTTATGTTACGCAGGCCTATTACGAAAAAGTTGGTAGCCAGAAAATTCATAGACAGACATGATTGTTTATGGTGATTATATAAAAATTATTTTTTTTTTAGTTCTGAAAGTATTGTGTTGGTGTAAACATGCATTCAATTTGTTTCACTTTGCAACACGC
This sequence comes from Rana temporaria, assembly GCF_905171775.1. NCBI lineage: Eukaryota > Metazoa > Chordata > Amphibia > Anura > Ranidae > Rana > Rana temporaria. Next base: position 639,475,430 of record NC_053489.1, read on the forward strand.
AAAAGCGAAAATCCAGCAGTAAATTACAGCATCTTTAGAAGAATTCAAATTAAAGTAATCTAATGATTAGATTTAGTTTTTTTTTTTGATAATCAAAAGGTTTTCTTTGGTTTTCATATGGACAATTGCTGAAAAACTAGTTTTTTTTGTCAAACAATCTTCTCACAAATGCCAATAAATATAATGTATATTATAACTGCTAAATGTAACCACAAATTTTTGCAATCAAGTTTATATATTATAAAGGAACGGCACAGGTTACAAGTAATTCACTATGCCGATTTAATTGAAACATTTACTTGTTTTACTTTTATGACCTGAAGGCTATTTAAACTTAAGCATTTGGAGTTTTTAACTTCGGCCTGAATTGCAATAAATAATATTGTAGACATATGAATACAAGCAAGTGGTGGGTTTTGTTTTAGTTAAATTAAAAAAGGAACCGTAAGAGAAACTATCAACAGATGTTTGAGCTAAATGCATTTGAAATAAATAACTACATCAAATGTTTAATAAAGGGTATCGTTTGAAGGCCTGAAAAAGTTAACTTATCATATATACGTGTATACTCATAAGGTTTGTTATTCACTACATATTATGTTTCCCTGAATATAGCAACAAGGGTAAACGGAAGGCCTACACCGTTTATGAACACTTGCGTCATATGTTTTAGACATGCAAAAACTCTTATCGATTTAATGTCTAAAGAAACTATTAATTTCATGTTTTTCTAATATAATTTTCTTAACACATTATGAAAAGTGTCTGAAAAGATAGATTTTAAATATATAATTTACATTAATCAAAGGGATGACTTATGGGTCTTTATAGTGTCAATATATAGTTTGTGAACAGAGCAGACTAGACAAATCTATTTAATATTATTAGTAGAGTATAAAGTATAAATATATTACCCTTTTAGACCCTATGTCCCTTCATAAAGACTAAGAAAAGAATGGGAATAATTGGAATGATATACTGTAGGTATGCCATTGTGCGCAAGCAGCTATTGATGTTAGTATCAATGTTTTTTAAAGTGGCCTGTTTTGTTTTTTTCTAAAAAAAAACTGTAAAGGAAAAAAAGATTGGAAAATTGTCTGCATGTGCGATATACTTACATATACAGTTAGGAAGGGGGCCATTTATTATTAAAGCCAGTGAAATAGGCCGGGCGATCATAAACAGTGATGCGGAGCTGGCGGTAATTCTTTTTGCACCGCCAAACCTGACGAAAACCATTACTAGTGTGGGCAATGTATAATGAACACTGCCAGCAAGGTGGTTATTGTTCAAGCATTGTCCAGCTATAGAAACGCTCAGATTATAAATATATATGGGTGGCATGCTTTAGACAATGTATAGGCAGCCTTAGGTCATGCTCAGTCATTTAGGCCAACCAAGCCAATCATCCCAATGGACTAATTATTGCTTTTGTCCTTTACCACATAGGCCAGGGGAAAAGACCAGCCCGCGGAGTAAAATTAACTGAGCGCAGTGGAATTACCAACAAAGTCTACAGCGATCAGGATATTATTTCCATGCAAATAGTGTCCAGGGTGGTAGCCGATTCCAGTACTACAAGGCAAAAATATCAATTACTTTTCCAACTCCAAGAATCTAAGACTTTGGGAAGACATAAACACTTATCTGTTTTAGATTAAAAAACGATTTACTACATCAAGATGATAGAAGCATGGAATTTCCAACAAAGTCTGCAGAGATCGGGATATTTCCATGCAAATAGTGTCCTGGGTGGTAGTTGATTCCAGTGCTACAAGGCAATAATATCAATTACTTTTCCAACTCCAAGAATCTAAGACTTTGGGAAGAGTTGAGAATTTTCACTCAATAAATTGTAGAGGTGTTCACTTAGAATATCCAGCTTCACTTAATTTTACTGAGTGAAAATTCTCAGCAAGTTTAGAAAATCAGCCTCAAGGTTTTCATATATATTTGCCAAAATATACTCTTCTATAGCAGCTGCAACATTTTTAAACAATAAAACATTGTGTGGCAGCACAAGAAGGGCAATGCAATACAACAACTATAAAAAAAATACTGCAGTAGGAAATAATTTGGGTGACAGTAAATGGTTACAACAATAGATCAGTATAATGCTGATGAACTCAAGTTTTTAGCAAAGTTAAACAGTTGTTAGTGTGTCTGCTTGCAGAAGTGTCCCAGATTCTGGTCCCCCACCATCCCACCTGCTTACCTGTGACACAGAAAGAGATAAGAAAGACGAACCAGCAGATATTACAGGGTTGGTTCAGTCCCAGCTGCTTCATCTTTGCTGACCCGTTTAGTTGTAACGTGTCTCCAGCTGACTCAATGTAAACCAAATACAATATCTGCCTACAGACAGCCAGCACGTGTCCTAAGGAGAAGCCAATCGCAGTGTCTGGTTACTGAGTATAGGCTTTATGACACAGTTCATAGACTTCACCTCTTCTTGTGGCTCGCTGTCCCCACCAATAAGAAAGTTTACATGCTTGCTATGTCACATGCAGCTTATTGACACATCCTGTCTGCATCTGATACCCAGAGCATCTAGGAAACCTGTTTTTGCTTTAAGTGTAACTCCACTTAATTAACAATTTTCTATTATAACGCAAGTATGTGGAATAATACAAATTATAAATGGAGCACACTGCCCATCTTGTTCCATTATACCAGTAAAATGCTCTGAAATGTCAAATAAGAAACATTTGATTATCAGTATATCGTTGTCTATGATTAAGATAGAAGGTACACGGACACAACTAGACATGTGCACAGAAAACATTTTCATTTTTTTTTGTTCCGTATCGTTCCGTAGGTTCGTTTCCGTTCGTTTTTCGTAAGATGCCCGTTTTCCTGTTCTTTCCCGTTCGTTTTTCGTACGACGAGATTTTTTTGTATTCCGATCGTTTCGTATTTTCGTTACCGTTTTATTTTCGTACATGCGGGATGGTTCGTTATTCTGTTTAATTCATGTTCGTTACTTGTTAGACAATAATTTTCGTGAATTTTCGTCAATGATTTGCATTCTGTATTTTTAATTCCTTTTTCTGTTCGTATTTTCAGTCGTATGTTCATATGAAACCTATAACAATTTGTTATAGATGTCATATGAACATGCGACTGAAAATACGAACAGAAAAAGGATTTTCGTCATTTTGTACTTTCGTAAATATATTGCGGGATTCGCGGCACTTTCAACACGCGGCTCATCCATATTAACTATTGTTAAGCCCCATACACTTGGTCAGACTTTTTAACAACAAACATAAAAACGATCGTTTTCCGTTCGTTCTCAGTAAATTCGTTTGTTTTTAAACTCCATCAGAAAACCATTTTTGGGTTCAAAAGTCTGGCCAACTGATCTCCCTTCAGATGAAAATCCACAGAAAAGTTTATTTGGCTTTACTGTACTACTGTATTGAATCCAAAATACGAACAGAAAAAAGGAATTCAAAATACAGAATGCAAATCTTTTGTTATAGATGTAATTTTCGTTCTTTTGCCGTTTTCGTTTTGTCATATTTTCGTCGGATCGTTCGTTCGTATTTGCGGTTGTTCGTTATGCGGCTCATTCGTAATCCCGTCGTTTTCATATTTTGGTGCTTTAATTTTTTCGTATGTAACATTCGTACGAACGGGAATGCACATATCTAGACACAACATTCTAAGCAGAGGATATGGAAGCTATCTCATGTCTCTAACTTTCTTTCTTTAGGGTCAGCGGTGTTGGAATATCATTATAAATGGCACAAGTAAACATTTTTAGGACAGGGCTATTCTGTTTCTATTAATATCCCATTATAAAGTGCTGGAATGCCACCAAACACGACTTGATATCTTTTCTGAAATATTTGAAAGTTAGGGATTACAGAATAGATCCCCCGATACATTATACAACATTACTCACTTTTTTCCTTTAGTAGTATGTATGTCGTTTCTTTAATGTTACCATTAGGATACAAATTATGATTGAAATGTATTTTACTTTGTTGCAGTATTAGAGTTGGTGGCTCTAGAGAAATATGACTGTGGATACATGTACATCTACCTGTTTATGATGTGGCATTTATATTTGTGAAGTACCAATAAAAAAAATTGACTTTTTTTGGTCTTTATCATATTTTTTTTTCACCATGATACTAAGCCCGTAATTGATACTTGGTCGCAAAAAGAAATCTGCACCTTTGCGACTGTGTGAAATAAGTACTGAAAGAGCCTGTATAAGGATATAGGAACATATACATAATATTAATTATCTTGTCCTGCTTAAAAATAATACATACATAATTTTGCCACAGGTTCAAAATTTGAGTAAGACATTTTCAAAAATTTGAGTCAGACATTTTGTTTTTAGACTTTGATAACAACTCATTAAAATGACTTTTTTCCAAAGTAAACAATACATGAATATTAAAAAGTTAACTGATAAAAATTTTATTGACATGGGCAATAAATGTTATTCGCTTTTTAACCTGCCATGGATGAGATCCCCTGACCTTCAGGTACCAACGGATTTTATGCTATTGCAGGTCACCTAATGCTTACATTTCTATTACTGTTCCACCATCCATACACCTCTGGTTCTCAGAGTGCTGAGTGAGTGATGCCGCGTACACACGATCATTTTTCAGCATGAACTTTCCAACTTCATCATTAAAACGACGTTTCCCACACACCATCGTTTTAAAAAAATCATCTAGCAAAGCGCGATGACGTACAACACGTACGACGGCACTATAAAGGGGAAGTTCCATTCGCCTTTGGGCTGCTTTAGCTGATTCCGTGTTAGTAAAAGACGATGCGCTTTTTTGTCTGTTACAGCGTGATGAATGTGCTTACTCCATTATGAACGGTAAGTTTTACCAGAACGAGCGCTCCCATCTCATAACTTGCTTCTGAGCATGCGCGGGTTTTTAACATCGTTTTAGCCCAGACACGATCATTTTTTACAACCCGAAAAACGACATTGTTTAAAACGACGTTAAAAAATGCAGCATGTTCAATTATTTTTTTGCCGTTTTCAGAACCTGAAAAATGATGTGAAGCCCACACACGATCATTTGAAATGACATTTTTTAAAAACAATGTTTTTTTCATGCCGAAAAATGATCGTGTGTACGCGGCATAAGACCCGTGTTTCAGTAAGGTTTTGTTGTTGTATTCTTTCTCCTTTCCTGGATCTTGTTTTCTATTCCCTCTTCACTGTCAACAAGGAGGCCGATTACTTTTTTTGATTACTTTCCCATTATATTCAAAACTAGAGTATGGTAGTGTCCACCATGTTAATGTTTTTATTTTCACTGACCTTACGAATTTTGCACCTTACTCATGACACATACGGAAGTTATGTATAAAACACAAGACTACTAATAACTCATTTTGTATTCTGTAGTATGATGTGGACATACATATGCTCTGTAGTCCATTATATTACTGATATACCTTCTGAAATCTGAAGAAAGTTTTTTTTTCCCTGTATCCTATACTTTTTAATGAAAAAATTTAATAAAAAGATGATTGCAAAAATAAAATAAAATAAATCACGTTTTAAATATGGAACGCTACAGACATATTTTGTACTAAAATATTGCATTTTATCAGGTAAACCAATGGTATCACGTTATTAGACTTATCATCTACAATAAAGTGCTTTGGCAGCAATTCGTAAAAGAAAAAAAAAAAAGGTAACATACTTTTCCAGATTTTGCCAATGTCCAGAATAATGTTAATGTAATTATGACCCTATACCCATTATCATTTTGATAACACTCTGCAAAATCCAGTCACTGAGCATTGTCCATAGTTACTGATTTCTCAGCACCTGATAGACTGTTTTATATAAAAGTCTTGAATATTTTAATAAAAGCACAACAATTTGATTTTCTGCTGATTATTACCAATATATTGAATTTAAAAAAGTTAAAACAATGTGTTATTTGTTTCATTCTGTTCTAAAACACAATTTTCTTGTCTTATGCATGTCAAATTCTAACCTAAAACCACTTTTCTTTCACCAATGCCTAATACAGCCCAATATTCTAATGAAATACTAGTAAGGTATATTTTCAAGAGATAGTTGCTAATATTGTTAATCATTTTCAGGTACATTTTGGTGTCAAGAGAATGTTTCAATAAATGCAATAAGTAGAACTGTACTGGTAGACCAATACCGATAGACAGTGATGTAACAAATATCTTGTAACAGGACATTTGCAGAGCTTAGTTATACTTTATTAGGCCCAGATTGTAGTTAAAACTAAATTAGAAAGTTACACTGGTTTGACCATCCTCTCCTAGAAATTTGTTGTGTGCCAAGACTCATACTGGGAACTAACAGTGGACTGTGGAGCCCCCCCCACCTCCCTTTCCCCCCTTTTAGACCCCTTTCACATGATCGGACCATTCAGCTCCGCCTGTCAGCTTTGACGGCGGACCTGAACGACCGCTCCATGCAGTCCTATGGAGCGTCGGATATCAGCGGAGACATGTCCACTGACATCTGACCCGGAAAAAATCGGGCGGATGCCGATATGTCCCCATCCGTCCATGGCGGATCGGATGAGATCTGATGAAAACGGACATGCTGTCCATTTTCATCAGATTTCCTTATAGGAGACAGCGGTGCTGCACAAGCCCCTTCCTGCTCAGTGAGCAGAGAGGGACTTGTCATCCGCTGGCTCAGCGGAGAGATCTCCCGCTGAGCCGGCGGACTCCGCCTGTGTGAAAGAGGCCTTATACTACATTCCTCACCATGTTCTGGTTATCCCAAAGTCAATTTTCCTCCTCTCTTTTCAGCTTATGACTTATTGCATTTTTTTTAATCCTTACGTTGCCGTTTCCAATAAAAGGAACACATCCATTAACAATCCTTATGTTATTTTCAAATGTTTTTGCTATAAGGCTGCCGAGCCTCCTCTGCATTTCTACACTCGAACAAAGTGCACTCCAATAACTGTTGTAACACATTGTGATATTTTATTTGGATACCTATTGAAGTGCTTTACTGTAGGTTTCTATGCTTACATTTGAAACAAATAAAAAGCTTTAACAAGTAAAAAAAAAAAGGTCACCTTAGAAGGTTGGAAAGTCCAAATCAAATGGACAAACCTCTCCAACCACAGATAATCATTTGAGACTGAAAAAGAAAAAAAAAGCAAGTTTAAAGCGGAGTTCCGGCCACAATTTCACTTTTTAAATATAAATACCCCTGCAATACACAAGCTTAATGTATTCTAGTAAAGTTAGTCTGTAAACTAAGGTCTGTTTTGTTAGGTTGTTACAGCATTTAGACACTTTATAAAATAGAAATTGACTGGGGCTATCTTAAGTGTGGGCATCATGAAGCCAGACTGTATGACTTCCTGGATTTCAGCCTTGCAGATCTCGCATATGCTCAGTGCTGCACAAGCAGTGTCAGATCAGGTTTCAGCACCTGTGCTGTCCAAGTCACATGATTCTTCGAGACTGGGGAGTGCACAGACTGATGGAAAGTTACACCCACTACATTCCCAGGAGTCTGTGCGGTGTAGGTTAGGAAGCATTAAGCACCTAGGTGCAGGAAGTGGGAAGATTTACTATTCTGCCTAGCAACAACACTTTGAAGGCATCTAAAAAAAATTTTTTTTTCGTAAAGGACTAATGACATTTTTTTAAAACTACTGATGTAATGTTATATTTATGGGTGGAACTCCACTTTAACCACTTCAGCCCTGGAAGGTTTACCCCCCTTCATGACCAGGCCATTTTTTTTGCAATACGACACTGCGTTATTTTAACTGACAATTGCACGGATGTGCAACGCTGTACTCAAAGTTAATGTGCTTGCCTTGTTGTATGTAGTGGCCATGACTCATTTCTTGTGAGGCGAATAATTGATATCCCGTGACCACGTCCCCTTCGAGACGAAACATAGGGAGGCGACGTTCTGACGTCACCGCGCATTGCGATCGGACCTGGAAGATACGGGCTGTTTGTTTTGAGAGCTGGCCGGCTTGTTTTTTACCGGATGCCTTTATTCATTTGACCTGATGTAAGTGCAACTCCTTTTACTTCTTATTAAACACGAGGATTTTACACTATGTGAGTCCTTTCTTCCTTACATATACTTATCCTGGGTTGGCTGAGATCATTCATCGTTCTGGGCTTCCTGAGCTGGATAACCTGTTTGAGGATACCGTCTTTTCATGCTGTATTTGGTCTCCTTAAAACAGAGACCAAAAGGATTCGGTAAAAGGCAGTGTTTGACTTTGGTGGAAGTGCCTTTCTCATCACTTTTCCTGGGATGTTTCACTGATCCTGCACTGGGGAAATTTTTAATATGAACTTTCTTCATGGTGGACTTTGTTTTACTTCAACTATCACCATCCACTGAAATATATGTATTTTCACTAGACTTTATATATGTTATATTATTTATTTGTATTATTTGCTTCATTCAATTGAGGTCAGCTGTTTGGCAAATAGCTTATCACGTTCATTAGCGCGACCCTCTCTCCGTTTTAATAATCGATATGCAATCATACAGTATGTATCTGTGCTATGTGCCTTGTTGGGATTTAAGCCATTACATCAGCCATCCATTGTTCTTCTTTTACAACTATTGTAACAATAAAATTAGCATTATTGCTTTTTACATATGTTTTGTCACTCTCTTTATATACTCTGGGCCCACATAATCCCATTCAGTATTTGGAGGGTTCTTCTTTTATTCTTGTCAAAACTAGGTACCCACTCCCCCTCATCCCAGAAAAAGTTCACAATAAAGAGATAGGAGGGATGAAGAGGAGGATAAGTTGAAACTTCCCTTTTTAGATGAAGTTCCGCTTTAATTTCCAAACGCTTTTAAAATATTGCACACAAGAGCTTATTTTGGTAATCATGTTTATTACTCAGCATCATTTAAACAAAGTAATTAGCACACAATTTGTGGCTCTACTGTCAAGGTAAACTTTACAGTAAAAAAAATATTGAATAAAGTGGAACAGCAATTTGGATGAGGAGGTAAATAAGCAGAAAATAAAAAAAATTATACAATATCATAAACGGCTGCTTCAATACTTAACCCCCCGCCAAAAGAATAAATAAAAAATAAAAAAATCACACGTGGTACCGATATGCAACCAAAAAAATTTCGTTTTTTTTATCAGTTATTTCAGCAAAAATACATTTTCTGCACTCAATGACAAAAAGTCACGATCAGCAGTGAAGCAGCTAGTTCATAAACTAGGCCAGCCCAACCTCAAGAATACACTAAAATACGGGTTTCGAAGACCATGTCGAAAAAAGGCAAGCAAGTGGTAGCCACGGAAGAGAGGAGTTCCCCAGGTAGGGCTTTTAGTCAGCGGGGTAAAAAAGTAAGTTAAGTAGTTTCAGTAAAAATTTACATTTATTTGCCGATGAAATCGGATATCACAGTGAAAAATATACAAATATAAAAAAAAAATTGCAAAAGTAAATATCACAATCCTGGTTGCAGTAGACATGAATGCATATGCATCTCAAAGTACTATGGGTAGATCCTACATTGGGGATCTACATTGTGCAATAACCCATAGTACTTTGAGATGTATATGCATTCATGTCTACTGCAACCAGGATTGTGATATTTACTTTTGTACTCTTTTTTTATATTTGTATATTTTCCACCATTATTCACTGTGATATCCGATTTCATCGGCAAATAAATGTCAATTTTTATTGAAACTACTTAACTTATATTTTGACCCCGCTGCCTAAAAGCCCTACCTGGGGAACTCCTCTCTTCCATGTAACTTTGGGGCGAGCAGCCCTTCCATCTCTACCCCCCATGTGTCCTGTCCCTATTGCGCAAGTGGTAGCCACAGTGATCGTGGGAAAACAACTGACAGGTGGGGTGCTAAGATAAAGGGCTCCTGATGATCAGGGGAAGAGATACAAGAAAAAGTGGTAGGTTTTGCATTTTTTTACCTGAAAGTGGAAAAAATCCTGAGAAAAACACTGCACATTAATTGGATTACAGATAATGTTTTCTTACATTTAGGAATTTATCAGAGCTAAATAAATGTATAAATAATAAGGCTACTTGTGATGGCAAATACTTATTTTCAGTTTTTTTGAAAAGTTCCTTCCACAGCTGAGGTCTTAACAAAACCCTAATAAAGCACAGTAGAACTTACTGGGGTTGGGTTAAACACAGCATCACGTCCCATATGGCCAATCACCACAGAGGCACAGCGCCTCCCACTCCGCCGCCCGCCAATCGCACACAAACAAGCTTATTGTATCGTATATCGTATTAGGAACGCCTACTTCCCGGGGGAGCGAGAACCTAGAAGCCGGGTGAAAACAAGGAAAAAACGGAAGTACAGCGAAAAAAGAAAAAAGAAAATAAAATCCAGCATACTGTTGATGTCAGCAGTATGCTGGATGTAACGGTATGTAGATGTTTTAGGGTAGATGAATGACGTGCGGGTAAAGAGCATCATCGCCTTCCGAAAATATCCGAGGGGGACTCGGCACTTTACGGCGCCTGCGCAGTCAGCTCTACACGGCAGGCGCAGGCGCCGTTTAGCGCCGTAAAGAGCAGAGTCCCCGTCGGATATTTTCGGAAGCCGATGATGCGCTTTACCCGCACGTCAATCGTCTCCTGGGAGGATCAACACTTACTCCCAGGAGACATTGCGCAGAGCTCCCCGTTGGGGAAAAGGAGCGACACGCCCACTCCCGGCAAGGAAGAAGACCCGGGAAGTGAGGCTGAAGACAGGTAAGTGTACACATTAAAAAAAAATGACAACGCTACAAGCCTTTATTAAGGCTGGAGATAGGTTAACTAAAAAGTTTATTTTTGAGGGTGAACCTCCGCTTTAAATGGAAACTCCTTGTTGATCAAAGAGGAGAATTGCCAGAAGGGTTGGACAGAAAAGCAATAGTGACTCAGAGAGCTTCTCTTTCCAACTGTGGTGAGCAGAAAAGCGTCTCAGAATACACAAGCCCAGCCTTGAAGTGGATGGTCTACAACAACAGAAGACCACATTGGGTTCCACTCATGTCTGCCAAGAATGGGAAGCTGAGGATGCAGTGGGCAAAGGCTCCTCAAAATTGGAAATATGTGATGTGACGTTTTCATTGCTCCTCATGAACTGTTGCTATATAAATTAAACAAATGGCAACGTTGAAAAAAATGAAAATGTTTTTGACAATTATTTTGTCATTTTATTATTGGATTCAGAAACAGAATTGCTGTGAAGATATATGGTAGTCTTTTTCTCTCAATGAAAACAAATTACAGTACAATCCAACAGCAAATTGCACTAGGGTTTAAAAATGTACAGTCAATTGTTCTTTAACCACTTGAGGACTGGCCCATGTAGATATACGTCGGCAGAATGGCACGGACAGGAATAATCGCGTACCTGTACGTGGCCCTTTAAAGGCCTGCCGTGTGGTAGTGAGAGTGCCGCCGCCGGCGTGCTCGCGACATTTCCGCCTTCCATGTGAGTCGGACAGCGGGTCCCGCGGACTCGATCGCCGTGGGGATCCCCGCGATCGTCTCACAGAGGTATAGAGCGGGGAGATGCTTGTGTAAACAAGCATCTCCTTGCTCTGACTAGTGACAATGACACTGATCTTGGCTCCGTGTACTCGGAGCGGAGATCAGTGTCATGTGACACAGAGCCCATCCCCCCTAAAGTAAGAAACATTATGCAGGGAACACTTAACCCCTACAGTGCCACCTAGTGGTTAACCCATTTCACTGACAGTGGCATTTTCACAGTAATCAGTGCATTTTTATAGCACTGTTTACTGTTAAAATGACAATAGTCCCAAAAATGTGTCAAAAGTGTCCCTTGTGTCCACCATAATGTCACAGTCATGAAAATAAAATCACTGGTCGCCGCCATTACTAGTAAAAAAAATTTTTTTTTTTTTATAAAAATGCCATAAAACTATCCCCTATTTTGTAAATGCTATAACTTTTGCACAAACCAAACGCTTATTGCGATTTTTTTTCCACCAAAAATATGTAGAATAATACCAATCGGACTAAATTGAGGAAAAAAAATTATATATTTTTTGGGGATATTTATTATAGCAAAGAGTAAAAAATATAGATTTTTTTTCAAAATTGTCGCTCTATTTTTGTTTATAGCGCAAAAAATAAAAACCGCAGAGGTGATCAAATACCACCAAAAGAAAGCTCTATTTGTGGGGGGAAAAAGGACGCAATTTTGTTTGGGAGCCACGTCGCACGGCCGCGTAGTTGTCAGTTAAAACGATGCAGCGCCGAATCGCAAAAAGGAGCCTGGTCTTTGACCACCCAAATGGTCCGGGGCTGAAGTGGATAAAATGTATTTTTCATATACATGTATGATTATCAGCCAGTGCTTAGAGTGACCCTTTCCTTTGCCCAGGTATGGCAAACCAAAAAGGGTCACATAACTGTCCCCATCCCCAGCAGCGTATAATATATTTACCCTTCTTCACTTCCATGCTGCTGTTTTCTGATGCTGGTAACCAGAAAAAAAAAAAGCCCTTTAATAACTCTAAACTGAAAATGTACAACCAACTGAAAACTATTAGGTATTTTTTTGTTTTATCAGAAAATGCATGTTTATTGAAAAGGAAAATATAAAAAATGTACATTTCCAGAGCATATAATTATATTTTAATTATGGAAACAACACTTTCATCGTGTGAAAAAAACATCTGTGTAAAAGTGATGTAATATAAATCCTGTATAAGAATACATTTAAGCAATTTTAGACAATTATTTTTTCTTATTTTAAGTAAAAAGGGAAGAATTTTCTGACATTCTTTTGCAAAACTTTTTTTAATATTCCTTTATTTAAATTTCTTTTTCAATATGTGTTGTACATCATTCTGTTCAAAAAGGCAAATGTTAAAAAAAGTTTTTCCTTTTTATGTAACCCGTGATGTATAACAATTGGCACAATAAAAACTTCTTTGGATAAAAAAAAAAAAAGAAAAAAAGAAAAAGGCAAACGTACATTTTTAATCCTAATTTTGAACTAAAATATTATGAACTTCAGCACAACAAATTTACCTCAATCTTCAAAAGTCCTTATGCAAGTCCACATTAACAATGTTAAAACCACAGTGGTAAGTTGTGAATTAAAAAAAAAAAAAAAAAAAAAAAATAGTAACTTGTTGAGTGAATAAAAAATAAATAAAAAATCTGGCTCGGGGTAAACCTTTAAACTTCACAAGTGAATATATTTAATCATAAATTGAAAACAAGATACAATAGTTTGAATATCTATGTTTTGTTCATGGTAAATGACACAAGGTTTAACAAACACAACCTCACCACAAGGCATACCGCATATGCATCCTATTCAGCGAACATGCAGGCAGACAATTTCTTTTCTCAGGTGATCACACGTGTTACATGTTGTAAATTAGTGAATCCATTTTAGTGTTAGTTTTCAGCTTTTTGCATATATGTGCTGTTTTTTTTTGTATTTTGCATACAAGCTCCTATGCACTAAAAATATTATAAATATATGTCAAATTTGCATTAACACTTTTTTTATTTTTATTTTTTTGTGTAATAGTGATCTGATTAATTTAATTAAATTATCTTCAACATTTGAGCAGCAAATCAATACATTAAAGCTACTATTATTGCTTAAAGTGTATGTAAATTCTAACAATACATTTCTCTTGCCTCCTATTTTATTAAAAACTTTAATAAATCTGTTAAAAAAAAAGGCAGACATCTTAATGGGAGGATTACAAGGTTGAAAAAAAAAAAAAAAAAAAAAAGAAGAGTGAAATAAAATGAATCTGGGACCTGGGAAAATGAACCAGGATACATACCGTATTTATCGGCGTATAACACGCACCCCAATTTAAGAGGGAGTTTAAGAGGGAAGTTTCAGGGAAAAAAAGTTTTATTCAACCACTTAAGCCCCGGACCAATATGCAGCTAAACACCAGAGGTGTTTTTACAATTTGCCACTGCGCGGTAATTGCGCTGTCATGCAATGTTGTACCGAAACGAAATTTGCATCCTTTTCTTCCCACAAATAGAGCTTTCTTTTGGTGGTATTTGATCACCTCTGCAGGTTTTTATTTTTTGTGCTATAAACAAAAATAGAGCGACAATTTTGAAAAAAATGCAATATTTTTAACTTTTTTCTATAATAAATATCCCCCAAAAAGATATAAAAAAATACATTTTTTTCCTCAGTTTAGGCCGATACGTATTCTTCTACATATTTTTGGTAAAAAAAAAAAAAATTGCAATAAGCGTTTATTGGTTGGTTTGCGCAAAATTTATAGCGTTTACAAAATAGGGGATAGTTTTATTGCATTTTTATAATTTTTTTTTTTTTTTACTAATGGGGGCGATCACCAATTTTTTTTGTGACTGCGACATTATGGCGGACACTTCGGAAAATTGACACATTTTTGGGACCATTGTCATTTTCACAGCAAAAAATGCATTTAAATTGCATTGTTTATTGTGAAAATGACAGTTGCAGTTTGGGAGTTAACCACAGGGGGCGCTGAAGGAGTTATGTTTCACCTAGTGTGTGTTTACAAATGTAGGGGGGTGTGGCTGTAGGTGTGACGTCATCGATTGTGTCTCCCTATAAAAGGGATGACACGATCGATGCAGCGCCATAGTGAAGCACAGGGAAGCTGTGTTTACATACGGCTCTCCCCGTTCTTCAGCTCTGGGGAGCGATCGCGAGGGGGCGGCTAGAAACGAATAGCCGCGCCCTCATCCCGGATCGCTCCCACACAATTAACGAGCGCCGTATGTACCAGGGGGGGGGTCCCGATCGGACCCCCGACCCACGTCTAGGCAGCGACGTGCGGGCACGTCGTTCTGCCTGTCGGTGCCATTCTGCCGACGTATATGTACATGCGGCGGTCGTTAAGTGGTTAATAAACCACTTTGAAGCAAAATTATGGTATCTGAGCATCAATACAGCCTCATCTGTGTCCATCTGCAGCTTTAGTGCAGCCTGATCTGTGCCCATCTGCAACATCGCTCCTCACTGCAGCCTGATTAGTGCCAATCTGCAGCCTATACGTTTACCAAAATGCCTTGCCTGTTCAGTGCCCATCTGCAGTCTTACCTTTCATCAGATCATCCCTGCTGTCTCCGAGGGAAGAGGGGGAGCAAGCGCCACTGAATTACATAGCGCTGTGATCTCCTTCCTGTGTACCCGGCGCTCCGCCACTCACAGCCACGCCTCCTGCCCCTGCTCATATGATAGACAGTACAGTGGTCCAATGCGGGGCCAGGAGGCGTGGCTGTGCGCAACGGATTTCCGGATACACAGGAAGGAGATCACGGCTCTATGTAATTCAGCGGCGCTCGCTCCTCTTCCCTCAGACAGCAGGGATCGGCGTATAACACGCACATGCGATTTTCCCCTGATTTTTTCCCCCTGATTTTAAGGGGGAAAAAGTGCGTGTTATACGCCGATAAATACAGTAATTGGTATTTTCAGCCAAACTTCTAATTCTAGCTCCAATATAGGAGGTCTATCTCCTATGTCTGGAATAGCAACTGGAAATTGTATTACTTTTTCGACAGCATTATTTTTCTTTGGTATTTCTTTTGTTAATGAGATACTGATCACTTTTTAATACTGCAAAACAACGTAAGAAGATAAACGTGCGGAGGTAAGCACGCACACTCACTGGACACTTTACTAGGTACACCTGTTTAATCGCTTGGTACCACAAACTGCTAAGCAGGTAACCACATGGCAGCAACTCAATGCATTTAGGCATCTAGGACGTGGTGAAGACGACCTTCTGAAGTTCAAACTGAGCATCAGAATGGGGAATAAAGGGTATTTAAGTGACTTTGAACGTGTCATGGTTGTTGGTGCCTGACGGGCTGGTCTGAGCATTTCAAAAGCTGTTGATCTACTGGGATTTCCACACACAACCATCTTTAGGGTTTACAGAGAATGGTTCGAAAAAGAGAAAATATCCAGTAAGCGGCAGTTGTGTGGACTAAAATACCTTTTTGATGTCGGAGGAGAATGGTTCTAGATGATAGAAAGACAAAAGTAACTCAAATAACCACTCACAACAATCAAAGGTATGCAGAATACAATCTCTGAATGAACAACACATTCAACCTTGAAGCAGATGGGCTACAGCAGCAGAGGACCACACTGGGTGCCACTCCTGTCAGCTAAGAACTGGAAACTGAGGCTACAATTCACACAGCTCACCAAAATTGGACAATAGGAGATTGGAAAACCTTGCCTGGTCTGATGAGTTGTAATTTCAGCTGTGACAATCAGATGGTAGAGTCAGAATACGGTGTAAACAACATGAAAGCATGGATCCATCCTGCCTTGTACGGTTCAGGTGTAATGGTGTGGGGGATATTTTATTGGCACACTTTAGGTCCCTAATTGAGCATCGTTTAGATGCCACGGCCTACCCGAGTTTTGTTGCTGACCATGTCCATCCCTTTATTACTACAGTGTCCCCATCTTCTGATGGCTCCTTCCAGCAGGATAATGCACCATGTCACAAAGCTCCAATCCTCTCACCACTGGTTTCTTGAACATGACAATGAGGTCACTGTACACCAATGGCCTCCACAGTCACCAGATCTCAAAGTGCAGCTGAACAGCAGGAAAGCCACAGGTGCACTGTGCTGCACCCATGGTGTGGGTAAACCATGGCGCATGAGTGCAAAAACAGCCTTAGAGGCCCCGATTCACATGATCAGTCCAATCAGGTCCACCTGCCTGTATTTCAGGTGGACCCAATCGGACCCTCTATTCACCTCTATGATGAACATGTGTCAGTTTACACCGCCTACTTCCGATCCGATGAAAAAAAGCAGAAGGGGATCTGTCCCCTACTGTCTGGGTGGATTGGAGGGTTTATAGAGTACAGTGGGCTATGTCCATGTCCGCTCTGCATATGCAGAGCAGACATGGACCTGCCATCCGCCTGCTTCACTCACTGTGGCCCACGACTGGTTACCAAGTGGCCCTTGCTCTATGGGATAGGGATAGGGGATGGAAACAAAGCCTCATCTCTTGGTAGGCCATGGTTGTTTATGAGGTGTCATGAATGGGTATTCCAGCATGACAATTACCCAAGATATGGCACCAAAGGAGTGGTTCAAGAAGATACACATTAAGGTCACAGAGTGGCCTAGGCAGTCTCCAGACCTTAATCCTATAAAACAGTGGTCATCAACCCTGTCCTCAGGGCCCACTAACAGACCAGGGGCTAGATTCAGAAAGAATTTACGCCGGCGTATCTAGTGATACGCCGCGTAAATTCAAATCTGCGCTGGTGTATCTTCTTTCTGTATTCAGAAAGCAAGATACGCCAAAATTTGCCTAAGATCCGACTGGCGTAAGTCCCTTACGCCGTCGTATCTTAGTTGCATATTTACGCTGGCCGCTAGGTGGCGCTTCCGTCTATTTCAGCGTAGAATATGCAAATGAGCTGGATACGCCAAATCAGAAACGTACGTGCGCCCGGCGGTATTTTTTACATCGTTTGCGTAAGGCTTTTTCCGGCGTAACGTTGCTCCTGCTATATGAGGAGCAACCAATGTTAAGTATGGACGTCGGGCCAGCGTCGAATTTTGCGTCGTTTACGTAAGTCGTTCGCGAATAGGGCTTTGCGTAATTACGTTCACATTTAAAGCATTGACGATTTGCAGCGGACTGGGATTCTTTCACGAACGGCGCATGTGCCGTTCATTAGAGATGTCATTTACGTGGGGTCATGTTTTATTTACATAAAACACGCCCACCTCTTCAGAATTTAAATTTGGCGCGCTTACGCCAGCAGATGTACGCTACGCTGCCGTAACTTAGGGTGCAGATTCTTTGTGAATCCAGCCCCAGCCTCACAAAGTTACGGCGGCGTAGCGTATCTCAGACACACTTACGGCGGGCTTTCTGAATCTAGCCCCAGGTTTGCAAGATAACTGAAATGCATCACAGGTGATATAATTTGCTACCTAGTGATTGCAGTATTCTAGTCTGAAGCTCCCCAAGATAATACATACAATCTGGCCTGTTAGTGGGCCCTGAGGAAAGGGTTGATGACCACTGCTATAGAACATTTATGGAGGGAGCTGAAAATTCAAGTTGCTAAACGCCTGCCAATAAACTTTAAGGATTTAGAGAAGATCTGTAAAGAAGAGTGGACCAAAATCCCTCCTGAGATGTGTGCAAACCTGGTCACCAACTACAAGAAACGTCTTACCTCTGTGCTCGCCAACAAGGGTTTCTCCACCGAGTACTAAGTCATGTTTTGCTTGGGGATCAAATACTTATTTTACTCACTGAACGGCAACTTATAACATTGTATCATGTGTTTTTTTTCTGGATTTTTGGTTGATATTCTCTTTATCATTTAAATACATCAATGATACAAATGATAGACCCTTCTTTCCATTGTAAGTGGGCAAACTTACAAAATCTGCTGGGGATCAAATAATTTTTTTCCCCCACTGTATATAAAAGGGACTTTTGTTATTTAATTTCACTATAATTATATAAATAAATGATGATATAAATATGCACAAATATTGTAAGCCCTGTCTTTATATGGTTATTTAATTTTTTTGGACTTTGACTTTGGTTTTGAGACAGCAGCTGTTTATTGTTTTTCACATACACATTATTATTGTCACTGAAGCACAGGTGAGTGGATAGTGGAAATAATTTTATGTCACAATTTAAATCTGAATTTGTACTAAGAGAGTGACCGACTCCCATTTGAAAGGGTATTGTAGATTTATTGATGACATTTTGATGATATGGGAAGGAAATGAAGATTCTTTGGAATTATTTAAAAGGAAAATTAATATTGAAAAAAATATTAGGCTTACGTGGAATCAACGTAGAAAAACAATTGATTTCAACAACAATTTCAGATTTGGTAATTGATCATCATATTGGCAACTTTTTTACTAAAACATATTTTAACTACTTAACCACTTTAATATCAGGCACTTTCGCACCTTCCTGCCCAGGCCAATTTTCAGCTTTCAGCGCTGTCACTTTTTAAATGACAATTGCGCGATCATGCTACACTGTATCCAAACTAAATTGTTATTTTGCATTTTGTTCCCACAAATAGAGCTTTCATTTGGTGTTTTTTGATCACCTCTGCGGTTTTTATTTTTTGCTACATGAATAAAAAAATACCAAACATTTTGAAAAAATAAAAAAATGTCCTTTGTTATAAAATGTTGCAAATAAGTTTTCTCCTTCACTGATTTGCACCGATAAGCTGCACTGATAAGGTGGCACTGATAGGTGACACTGAAAGGCTGCACTGATAGGTACTTATGGGTGGCACCGATAGGCAGCACTGATGGCTAGGAATGATAGATTGCACTGATAGGCATCACTGGTGGCACTGGCAAGCATTTTAAATGGGCATCGATTGGCAGCTGCCTGGGCACCGATTGGCATATCCCTGGTGTTCTAGGGTGACATACCTGGTGGTCCTTTGTGGTGGCCATGGCGGCATCCTGGAAGTCCTGGGTGGGCAGCGTTGACCCCCCCGTCAGGAGAGCTGCCGATCGGCTCTTCCCGTTTACACCGTGATTGGACGCGGCTAATCACTTGGTAAAGAGCCTCCGTCAGAGGCTGTTTACCGAGATCTGTGTAGTGGTGTGTCAGACAGACACGCCAAACCACTGATCGCCGCACTGCACGCCCCCACGGGTGGGCGCTGGCAGTTATCCTGCTGGACGACATACGATGCCCAGTCATGATAACTGAACCACTGCTATAGGCCGGGTGGGAAGTGATTAAAGACCGCCTACTGCCTTACCTACATCATTTTGCTGTGATCAAGGATATACAATTATTTGAATGTAAACTCAATTTTAAAGCCATGTTGCATGAGTCCAAGCAGAAAGAGGGTGATGATATACAACATAGACACTCTAGAGTTGAATATAGAGCATTGAGAGATCTAACACTTTTGGAGGAGGAAGGTGGTGTATGGTATAATCTACAGGATATGTTCCGGGATATGAACGGACCCAGTTGACATTGCCCCTCTCCCGAAGCATACATCACAAGAATATAAAAACAAATCTTGTAAATTTCCAAGCACCATCTTAGAGAATTTGCATATCAAATGATCACGCTGTTTTTGCAGGAGAGAAGTACGAACCAGAGTACAATTCATTCATCTTCGATGTGCTCAAATTTGTACTTACACACAATTAGCCGGATTCAGGTAGAGCGGCGTATGTTTAAGCAGGCGTAGCGCGCCCTCATGTATCACTCCCTAATCTCGTAAGAGAAATAGAGGTATACGGTAGACTATCTAATCTGAAAATAAATCACATAAAATCTGAAGCTATGAAGGTGGCGATACCAGAACCTATGGGGGATATAATTAAACAGAATTTTAGGTTTAAATGGGGAAGGGTATTAAAGTATCTAGGCACATATATATCATCAGATATTAAAAATATTTATGCGTTGAACTTTCCCCCATTATATAACGAAATACGAAGACTGCTGGAAAAGTGGAGACATGGAATGCACTCCTGGTTCGGGAGAGGAAGTATAGTTAAAATGTGTATCTTGCCAAAGGTATTATATTTGTTTCAGGCACTGCCAATCCGCATACCAATGACCTTCCTTCGACAGGTAAACACCCTGTTCATGAAATTTATATGGGCAGGGAAAAAAGCCAGAATTAAAAAAGAATTGTTGAGAATGTCGAAAAACGTAGGAGGGATGGCAGTCCCGGATATAATAAAATACTACAGAGCATCGCACTTAACTAGGTTGGTAGACTGGTGTAGACACGGGGAGTCTAAACGTTGGGTAAATATAGAGCAGTATGTGAGTCAGATACCTCTGGCTAGAGCACCTTGGTGCTATGCGGTTCTTCCTAGATACCTCAAGAGACATCCTATAATAGGCCCTACACTGCAAATCTCAGCGAGAATTTGTCAAGATAAGAAATATACGCCAAGTAAATCGCCATTGATACCTATAATAGGTAACCCTAATTTTACCCCAGGGATGGAAAAAAATATAAAAGAAAAATTTAAAGAAAAGGACCTCTGTCAGGTCTCAGATTTTCTGAGGCCAAATGCGTGGCCATCAATCAAGGACCTGACAGAAGTGGGAGGTACATTTGAACTTGCAATATGGCAGGCATTGCAGGTAAGCCATTTTTTAAGATCTTTGGGCCCGGTAACAGAATTTCATAGGAAATTGACAGTATTGGAAAAAGGTTGTAGCGGGGTGGAACCAGTCTCAAGGACATTATCTAAAATGTATGGGTTTCTGAACATGCCAGCTGAGGAATTTGTGATGCCAGGTATTCAGAAATGGGAGGAAGACTTGGGGAGAATATTCACCCCAAGTCAACATAAACAAATAATATACCTGGCATTCAACTCATCAGTATGTTCAAAAATGCAAGAAGCTAATTACAAGCTCCTTATACAATGGTACTACACTCCAGAAAGATTATATCAATTTGATAAAGAGGTAGATAAAAGGTGCTGGAGATGTGGTAGAGAACAAGGAACTCTGTTTCATATTTTTTGGTCATGCCAAAAAATGAGACATTATTGGGAGGAAGTAAGAAGAATCTCTCAAAAATTCTCGGAAGAATTGATTTCGGACGATCCTGCTCTCTTCCTGTTACATAGCTCACAGATACCAGTGCAGAAATATAAGAGGTCGGTAGTGTGCCATATGATAAACGCGGCAAGAGTAGGAATTACGCTGAGGTGGAGGGATGTGCGCCCGCCATCTATTGCAGGGTGGCTGAAAAGGATTGATGAGGTAGGAGCAATGGAAGATTTGGTGTATGCAGCACAGAACAGGAAAATACAGTATGAAGAAACATGGTCGGAGTGGAAGGTATTTATTAGATCAGAAGAAGGAAAGAGGTTGTTGGAGGAAAACTAGAATTTTAGAGAGAAGGAAGCAAGGTAGAGGTGGATGGGAAAGTTCTGAGAGGTTCAAGTCCTATGTCTCGAGAGAGGAGAGAGGGAAGGGAAGGGAGGGGGGATAGGGTGGGTTTTTTTTTTTTTTTCTTTTGGGTAGGGAGGGAGGTTAAGATGGGATATAAATGAAGATGGTCTAGGAAGTAGGTACTGCTAGATGAAAATGTGTGGAATATGTAATTGTAGTTGTAACATTTTGTGTTGTTTATTGGAGAAAACAAAATAAAAGATATGTAAAAAAAAAAAAAAAAGCAGGCGTAGCGCATCTCATATGCGCTACGCCGACGTAACATAGAGAGGCAAGTACAGTATTCACAAAGCACTTGCTCCCTAAGTTACGGCGGCGTATCGTAAATGGGCCGGCGTAATTCAAAGTAGGCTGGTAGTGGGCGTATTGTATTGTAATGAATCGTGACCCCATGTGAATGCATGGCCGAACGAACGGCGCATGCGCGCGCATGCTCAGAATCACGTCGCAAATACTTCCTACGATACAACGTCACAATGCGTACGACGTGAAACCTCACTTACGCCCAGCCCCATTCACGTACGACTTACCTAAACAACGTAAAATCCGACGGCACTTCCGACTTCCATACCCTAAACGACTTAGACCACTTTTTTGGTGGTTTAACTTTACGCCGGAAAAACAACTTACGTAAACGACGTAGATTACAGCGACGGGCGAAAGTACGCCCGTGAATCAGCGTATCTAGCTCATTTACATATTCAATGCGTAAATCAACAGAAGCGCCCTTTGCGGCCAGTGTAAATATGCACCCAAGATACGACGGCGTAGGAGACTTACGTCGGTTGTATCTTGGCCAAATTTAGGCGTATCTGGTTTCCAGAATACGCTTAACCACTTACCCCCCGGACCATATTGCTGCCCAAAGACCAGAGTACTTTTTGCGATTCGGGACTGCGTCGCTTTAACAGACAATTGCGCGGTCGTGCGACGTGGCTCCCAAACAAAATTGGCGTCCTTTTTTTCCCACAAATAGAGCTTTCTTTTGGTGGTATTTGATCACCTCTGCGGTTTTTATTTTTTGCGCTATAAACAAAAATAGAACGACAATTTTGAAAAAAATGAATATTTTTTACTTTTTGCTGTAATAAATATCCCCCAAAAATATATAAAAAAACATTTTTTTTCCTCAGTTTAGGCCGATACGTATTCTTCTACATATTTTTCGTAAAAAAAAATCGCAATAAGCGTTTATTGATTGGTTTGCGCAAAAGTTATAGCGTTTACAAAATAGGGGGTATTTTTATGGCATTTTTATTAATATTTTTTTTACTAGTAATGGCGGCGATCAGCGATTTTTTTTTTGGTATTGCGACATTATGGCGGACACTTCGGACATTTTTGACACATTTTTGGGACCATTGGCATTTTTATAGCGATCAGTGCTATAAAAATGCATTAGATTACTATAAAAATGCCACTGGCAGTGAAGGGGTTAACACTAGGGGGCGGGGAAGGGGTTAAGTATGCCTGGGTGTGTTCTTACTGTGGGGGGGGGGGGGTGGCCTCACTAGGGGAAACACTGATCCTCGGTTCATACAGTGTATGAACCGAAGAAAAGCATTTCCCCTGCTGACAGGAACGAGAGCTGTGTGTTTACACACACAGCTCCCGTTCCCCGCTCTGTACCGAGCGATCGCGTGTGCCCGGCGGCGATCGCGCCCGCCGGGCACACGCACGGGAGTCGGGGGCGAGCGGGGGGCGCGTGCGCGCGCCTCCGGCGGCGCGCGTGCGCCCCTAGTGGCGGCTAAAGGGTAGGACGTCATAATACGTGATCTCGCCTAGGAGAGCCACCTTGTGGACGTATTATGACGGTGCGGCGACGGCAAGTAGTTAAAGATACGACGGCGCACATTCGGACTTACGACGGTGTATCTACTGATACGCCGTCGTAAGTCTACGTGAATCTGGCTAAATGTATTTTTATTCCATGGCTCCCATTACCTCCAGGTGCAGAGTGTGGAGATGGAGATTACATATGCCCCATCGTACGCAAACCTGTACCTGGGGGATGGGAACGAGACCCGTTTTTCTCCGTGAGGACATGTCAAAGATCCTGGACCGCATTGGTTTGTGGAAAAGATACATCGATGATATCCTGATTTTCTGGAATGGCACTAGAGAAGAATTATCTGGCTTTGTTTACTCACTGAACATCAACTATTTCAATCTTACATTCACTTTGTCATGGCATGTGGACACTTTGCCCTTCCTGGACCTTGCGTTCAGGAGGAACTCTAGTGATAACATCCCGACAGATTTGTTCAGAAAACGTCAGGCAACTCTTTTATGTACTTCAAAAGTGCTCACCCTCAATATCTTATCAGAGGTATCCCACAAGCACAATATTTACTTATACGTAGAAATTGTACTGATGACAATTTTAAGAAACAGGCAGTGGCATTGCAGAAACGTTTTCTTGAATGTGGTATAGCAAAAAGTCCTTAAAGGCATATAAAAGAACCTTCTCCCCTTTCAGGGTAAACAAAGGACAGATAGGAAAAACTGCCGCTCCAGGTGAGCACACCTAAGGCAATCAATGTCCACTCAGGAACCAACGGGTGTCGGCAATGCACAGAGCATGCAAAAGAAAAGACGTATATGGACAGCCGCACTCCAATAAGTCTAAAAAAGACGCGCCCTTTATTGGGTAAAAAGAAATGCACTACAAAAAAACAGCATACAGTGGGAAATAAACAGCTGACGCGTTTTCACATTGAACCTCAATGCTTAGTCATAGCTCAAAGCATTGACTAACCATTGAGGTTCAATGTGAAACGCGTCAGCTGTTTATTTCCCACTGTATGCTGTTTTTTTTGTAGTGCATTTCTTTTTACCCAATAAAGGGCACGTCTTTTTTAGACTTTGGAGTGCGGCTGTCCATATACGTCTCTTCTTTTGCGTAAACAAACAAAGGACTTACCCAATATTTGTCCCATTTTTTTAATTCAATAATCAGGCTGATAGAATTAGACAAATATTTAATGAACATTGGTACATATTAAAGGAGTTGTAAAGGAAAACATTTTTTTCACCTTAATGCAATCTATGCATTAAGGTGAAAAAACATCTGATGATGCCTGCCCCCCCGTTTTACTTACCTGAGCCCTCGAAAGTCCGGCGCTCGGTCCCGAGATCCTCTTTGCTGCTCAGCCTGGCCGCTGATTGGCTAGAGCGGATGGATTGAGGGCAGTGCAGCCATTGGCTGGCGCTGCTGTCAATCACATCCAGTGACGTGGGCGCACCGAGGGGCGGGGCTGAGTGATACAGTGAGCGGCTATGGCCGCTCGCTGTATCACGGAAGCGTGCCCGCACGGACTCATCACCATGCGAGCTCTCTCGCATGAAGGGGATGAGTTCTTGCAGGGAGGACAAGAGACAGCCGCCGAGGGACCCCAGAAGACATGGATCGGGGCCACTCTGTGCAAAACGAACTGCACAGTGGAGGCAAGTATAAAATGTTTGTTATTTTAAAGAAATTTTTATTTTTCCTTTAGTAAACCTTTAACTGAAGACCTGATTATCGGGAAATCCGTTGAGGAAAAAACACATTAACAATTAGAAAGAATAGAGCCATTAGAGACACACTTACATTGAGCCATTTTTTACCCCGTAGAGGACGTGACCCATGTGCACGTTTGCCAGAGGGCACATTTAAATGTGGAAACTGTGATTATTGCCGCTATATCCATCAGAGTAAAGGGGTAATACTCCAAAATTTGGAGATTTTACGACCCAGACACTTTAATTGCAACACATTCGGCATTGTATATCTTCTAACCTGCGGTTGCAGATCCTTCTATGTGGATAAAACCAAAAGGAAATTCTGGCAACAAATATCCGATCATGTAACAGATATTACAACAGAGATTTTGGATAGTCCCATAGCCAGACATTTT
Source organism: Rana temporaria (assembly GCF_905171775.1). Classification (NCBI taxonomy): domain Eukaryota; kingdom Metazoa; phylum Chordata; class Amphibia; order Anura; family Ranidae; genus Rana; species Rana temporaria. The sequence continues at coordinate 639,501,312 of NC_053489.1, forward strand.
GCCGCCAGACACAAATATAAGGTAGATACTCTAAAATGTATGGCTTTAGCCATCCTCCACCGAGAGGAGGCGACTTTGATCACACCATCCTACAAGTGGAATCCAGATGGATTTACAAATTAAAAGCTACAGTATCCCCAGGTCTTAATGATTTCATTAGCTTCGCTCCCTTTCTAGATAAAATGTGCGTATTTGACCAGTAATTAGGGTTTACATATTGATATTGGATCATAGTAATATAGGAATGTATTTTTTGGACAATGCATGTTGAACAAATTATGGAAATGTTTGAATTGTAAACCCTGGTGATGTGGAAGAGAGATGAGGGACATGTTTGGGGTAGGAGATGGAGGGAAGATATATATATATATATATATATATATATATATATACTAGCTGAATACCCGGCGTTGCCCGGTCTTCCTATCTTAACCTTTTGGGGAGGAAAGTAATATAAATATACCCATCTTTTATATAAGGGTGTAGGTAAGGGATAATTTACTGTCATATATTTTTATTTGGCATATAAGTAATATGTGTACCAGGTATTATTGAAATATCTCCAGGCGTACAGAAGTTATGTGGGAACATACATTTCCCATTGATTTGCATGGGACTTTAAACAAAAACCCCGACTCTCACAAATGGGGGTAGTTAAGGGATAAATTAACTATCCTATAGTTTAAGTGGACATATAAGTAACATGTGACCAAGTGTTATCGAAATATGTACAGCCGTTTAGAAGTTATGAAGTAACATGTATTTCCCATAGAGTTGAATGGGACTTTAAAGGAAAACCCCGACCATGGCAAATGGGGGTGGGTAAGGGTTAAACCACCTATCCTATGTTTGTTGCTGACATATAAGTAACATGTGTGCCAAGTTTCATGTTAATATCTTTAGCCGTTTGGACGTGATGCTGGAACATACATACATACATACATACATACACACACACACGTTGAGTTTTATATATATAGATATATATATATATAGATATATATATATATAGATATATATATATATATATATATATATACACACACACACACACATACATATACACACAAAAAAAAACATATTTGGGGGGGGCACACCCTAAAATGCTTTTAAATTCAAGATGGTGCTGCTAGAAGACCAAAAGACAGTAACAAAACAGATTATAGTGCACACATTCAAGAATGACATTTATCCTGCAAGTCTAATTAAAAACACCTTACCATATACATAAAAATATATACGGGGGTTTGGTCACACTATATGGTCATATAGTGCTAAGCCCACAAACTGCGACAAAGTACCCCGAATTTCGTGGGTCCTACCCTAATAATAGAATGAAAGAACCTGCGTCAACCATGGTAGCCAAACTCCTCTATGTGGGAGAACTGAAGGGATTCCTCCTATGCACTGGTGGCCACTAATAAGAGGTAATGAGGAGGGGGAGGGGTGCTCCAGCCCAAAAAAAAAATGGTCAGGGTCTACTACAATACAAAAACATATTTGGGGGGCACATTATTATTATATATATATATATATATACACACACACAAACACAGTTGTGGCTACCCAAATGACCCTGATCCAAAGTTTACATACCTTGGTGATTTTGGCCTGAAAACATGCACACAAGTTGACACAAAATGGGTTTGAATGTCTTTTAAAAAGGTAACCATCCTCACCTGTGATCTGTTTGCTTGTAATTAGTGTGTGTGTATAAAAGGTCAAATGAGTTTCTGGACTCCTAACAGACCCTTGCATCTTCCATTCAGTGCTGCACTGACGTTTCTGGATTCTGAGTCATGGGGGAAAGCAAAGGAATTGTCAAAGGATCGGCGGGAAAAAGGTAGTTGAACTGTATAAAACAGGAAAGGGATATAAAATGATATCCAACCTATTGAAAATGCCAATCAGCAGAGTTCAAACTAATCAAGAAGTGGAAAATTAGGGGCTCTGTTGAAACCAAACCTTGGATCTTACAGGTTCAGACTATATCCTATGGGCCAGTAGGCAAAACATCTGACACAGATCCTGTATTCCTCTCTGTTTTGACGATTTATGATATTGAGGTAATTGAACAAATATTAATATATTTTATTTATTTTTTCCCCCATTCTCCCCACCCCTTTTTCTCTTACTTCCACTCACTGGAGGGTAATCTATAGCTGTAAATATGTCTGATATGTTTATTGTGTATAATTGTATTAACTTGTGTTTTTTTTGTTGTTCTTTTCTATAGTAAGAAACTCTGTATATAACAAACTTGCAATATATGGTCCTGAAGAAGCAGGTAATCCCAGGTAACGCATTGACAAAGTACATATATCCATCAGCTTTACATATTTTTGTATTTATTGCAAAGTTTCTTTATGCATATCTATGTTTTTAATATTGTGTTTATGACAATGTTCTATGTATAATAAAATGTATATAGATTTTTATTCTGACTTTGTTCTCATTTGGCATGGTTAAATTCCCACTACTTTTGTTTTCAAAAATACCATATTCATTTATGGGATGAGGACCAATGTGAACTTGAGATTGGATTTTAGGGCATGTCCTCTACCTACAACTTTCTACTGCAGCAGGGCGGCTCTATTGCACAAACTGATGTACCTGTACGTTATTTTGTGCAATAAACAGCGAGGCAGACACGCACACTAATTGGCCAGAGGGGGAACCAATCAGCGGGTCCGGCGGACGGGATATCCGCCAATCGTTCCCCAGAGAGACAGAACTGATAGGGGAGAACACAGTGGTCTTATGTTCCTGATAAGCAGGAACAGGGATCTCTGTGTCCGATTTGTCTGCCGCAAGGTCGCAGTCCCGCTAAAAATCACTGATCACCATTGCTGAAAAGTAACTAGTAAAAAAAATTACCGTATTTATCGGCGTATATCGTGCACTTTTTTCCCCTTAAAATAAGGGGAAAATCGTGGGTGCACGATATACGCCGATAGCCGCTTCCCGTGCTCAGTTTGAAATCCTGCGCCGACATATACCGAGTGCAGTACACTCGGGTACATTCAGCTAGGCTCGGCTTCGCTCGTGCTCACGCATAAACGTCACAGAGCATGAGCGCGAGCGAAGCCGAGCCTTGCCGAATGTATGCGAGTGTACTGCACTCGGTATATGTCGGCGGAGGAGTTCGAACTGAGCGCAGAAAGCGGGGACTCGACTTGAGGCGCGTGCTGGAGAAGCCGGGAGGACACCACCGAGGCCGCAGATGAACGCCGGACCGGACGATGGACGCTGGGAAGACACCAAAACTGTAAGTAATAAAATCATATAACATTTTTTTTATAGGAATTTCGGGGACAACTTTAGGGGTGCGCGGTATACGCGGGAGCGCGCTATACCGCGATAAATACGGTAAATGCCATAAAAATATCCCATAGTTTGTAGATGCAATAACTTTTGCGCAAACAAATCAATATACGCTTATTGGGATTTTTTTCATCAAAAATATGTAGCAGAATACATATTGGCTTAAATTGACGAAGAAATTAGATTTGCATTTTTTTATTGGATATGTTTTAAAGCAGAAAAGTAAAAAATATATATCATTTTTTTTTTTAATTATTAGTCTTTTTTTGTTTATCACGCAAAAAATAAAAAACCACAGAGGTGATCAAATATTACCAAAAGAAAGCTCTATATGTGGGGAAAAAAAAGGACATTTTTATTTGGGTACAGTGTCGCACAATTGTCAGTTAAAATAACGCAGTGCTGTATGAAATAAAATGGCTTGGTAATGAAGGGGGTAAAACCTTCCAGGGCTGAAGTGGTTAAACCTACTTACAAAAACAGATATATTCTGCAAGATAGCTGCCATCATAATTCATGGCTATTGAATATCCCAAGAGGACAATTTATTGGATTAAGGAGGAACTGTAGACAGCAGGAATCATATTTAGAACAGGGCACATTGTTGGCTGATTGTTTTGTTCAGAAAGGATATGAAAAAACATTTATACAAGAGAAAATGAGGAAAGTGAAGAATATACAATGAGAAAAAAAACTATCTCAAGATAAGATGAAAGATAATGGTGTTGATCAAAATTTCAGAACAGCAATGATTATGAACTATAACGTGCAATAGAAGACAATAGAGATATTCTCCCTGAAGCTCCGAAATCTACTTCTAGAAGGGCTCCGTCACTTAGGGATAGGTTGGAGCTATCAGTTTTAGACCCTCCTAAGCAGTCCTCCCTTTCTTTTTCAACCAGTTCCCCCCCGCCCAAAGTACATTTACTGCGGGTGGGCGGCATGGGCAGAATGAATCGTGTAACTGTAGGTCGCCAGCTGAGGGGTGTGCAGCATGCCGCACCCCGCCACAGCTGTCGCTTTGAGTGGCTAGGGTATCATGTGTTTGCTATGTGATCACAATGTAAACAACTGTTATGAATGGGTTTATTTGTGAAGCTGTGATTGGACCACAGCTATCACATAATACCTGGGCCAATCACAGCATCCTGTACCATATGTGGGCCAATCACAACACACAACAATCACAGCTGTAAATGTAACCCATTCATAATATTACTTGTACAGTGATGATCACGGTAACAGCAAAGTGTAAAAAAAATTAAATCTCTGATTTACCTCCCCCACCAGAGTAGTACAGTGCCACTATGGTACACGCTGAACTACTCTCTTAAAAGCATGATGGATTTTTTTTTATTAAAAATGGAAAAAAATAAAAAGTTTAAAATTGAATTAAACATTATTTAATTTATTTTAACATAGGTCACCAGTCAGTATCCCTGATCACTGCCACACCAGTCATATGATGACATTGTACTGCACTGGTGACAGTATATATATATATATATATATATATATATATATATATATATATATATATATATATATATAAAAAATGGTAAAAAAAAACAAAAAAAAAAGTGTCATTTAATTTCTTTATTCCACCCCCCCCCCCCACAAAAATGTAAACTTAAAAAAACCTCACCATCCTCTTACTAAATACCTCAGACTGACTACTTTTCAAAAGTAAAAGGGGTAATTTGGAAGTTATTTGTACTGTCCTGGCATGTTAAGGGCCTCAAGAAATGAGATAGGCCATCAGTACATCAGGATTGATCCATTTTCAAATATGGTGGAACCTTGGTTTACGAGTAACGCGGTTAACAAGCGTTTTGAATAACGAGTGTTGTCTTGCAAAACGAGCAGAATTCAAGATAATGGGGTGTGCAGTACTGCATTTGGCCAGAGGTGCGGGGGCGCCGGTGACACTTGGAGTGGTTCGGAAATACTTGAAATCGCTCAGAAACAGGGTTTCTGAGATCTGAACTGCTGTGCATTTCACGAACGGAATGGTGGGTTCTGGTTGAACAGGGCATAAACATTGCACGGTCATTCAATGTTGTACCCAAACAAAATTTGCATCCTTTTTCCCCCAGAAATAGAGCTTTCTTTTGATGGTATTTGATTGCCTCTGCAATTAATTTTTTTTTGCAATTGAAGAAAAAGACCGAAAATTTTGAAAAAAAAAAAATTTTACATTTTGTTATAAGAAAAACCTACCAAACTCAATTTTAGTCATACATTTAGGCCAAAATGTATTTAGCCACATGTCTTTGGTTAAAAAAAAATGTCAATAAGCGTATATTTATTGGTTTGTGCAAAAGTTATAGCGTCTACAAACTAGGGTACATTTGCTTGGAATTTACACAGCTTTTAGTTTATGACTGCATATCTCATTTCTTGAGGTGCTAAAATAGCAGGGCTGTACAACTCCCCAAAAAGACCCCACTATGGAAGTAGACACCCCAAGGAAATTATTGAGAGGCATGTTGAGCCCATTGAATATTAATCTTTTTTGTCCCAAGTGATTGAAAAATTAGCAACATTTTTTTTTTACACAAAGTTGTCACTAAATGCTATATTGCGATAGCATGTTGGGAGACCCTGTGAAAGTGTTTCCTAGTCTTTGCAGTGCTGTACCCTACGCTAATACTCCGCTAGTGTATGGTAGCGTTCAAAACATTTACCAATGCAAAGACCAGGATCGTCAGGACAATAATAGCGGGTGTCACGCCTATAGCCACAACATCTTCTTTGGGGGGCTCGTTGGGTAGGGGTACCAGGGAGGACATACGAAAAATGCCTCTCATGCAGCCGGCTTACTGAATTTGCGTTGGGAAGGTGGGGTGCAGCACAGTCTGGAAACAGAAGGGCTGCGACGATCTCTTACTGGAATTTAAGGAAGGATCCAGTCCGTCCTGAAGCTTTGTATAACACATAAGCATTCAGCAAAGCCAATTGAAAAAGGTATACAGAAACTCTTTTGTACCAGCGTCTGGCCTTACGGGCAACTAGGTACCACAACAACAACTGGTCATTGAGGTCCACCCCTCCCAAAATAAGGTTATATTCGTGGACACAGAGGGGTTTCTCCACAACACCAGTCGCCGTAGGAATTTGGACTGCCGTGTCTGCGTGAAGGGAGGACAGAACGAAAACATTCTTATCATCCCTTCATTTCAAGCAAATTATTACACTTCAAGCAGGCTCTCTCCCTAGCCTAAGACAGGAATCTACAAGCGCTGGGGTAAGTCCCGGTGATTAAATCGCACAGTGCCACATGCGCCAATTTGATGATCAAACAAGTGACTAAAAAGTGGCACCCTCGTGTAATTGTCCACATACAAGTGGTACCCCTTTCCGAATAAGGGTGACACCAAGTCCCACACAATCTTGCCAGTGCTCCCTATGTAGTCTGGGCAGTTCTCCGGCTCTACGTGACTACCTCTCCACTTGTAAACCATAAACATCCATGTATAGCCGGTTGCCCTGTCACAGAGCTTATACATCTTGACCCCATATCTGGCACACTTGCTGGGAAGATACTGTTTGAAAGACAAGCGGCCAGAAAACGTAATCAGGGACTCATCAATGCAGACAACTTGATCGGGAGTAAACAAGGCTGCAAAATGTTTGTTGAAGTGGTTTATGAAGGGTCGAAATTTTTTAGAGCCAATCGTATCCAGGGTCACCCCGAGGATGACAGAGTTCATTATCATTGAAGTGCATAAACCGCAAGATCTGCTTGAATCGTGCCCTGGCCGTGGAGGCAGAGAACATGGGCATATGGTGAATTGGGTCAGTGGACCAATATGACCGAATTTCACTCTTTTTAGTTATGCCCATGAGGATGCAAAGGCTCAGAAAGGTCTTAAATTCGGAAACCGTAATTGGTTTCCAATCTCTGGCAAGGGTCAGCTGGGGATTAGGGGCAATGAATTGACCAGCATACAAATTGCTTTGGTCCACAATAGATCTATAGAGATCTTCCGTGAAAAACAGCGATTAAAAATCAAGTGATGTAAAATCAACTGTTTCCACCTGAATTCCAGGTTGGCTAATGAAAGGGGGGGGGGGGGGGGGAGTACGGGTGCTGCAGAAGTGGTGGGCTCCTGATTAGAATTGGCAAATTCTGCAGGAAGGGCACTATGGACCTTTCTTTGTCTTCTTGGTGTCTGCGTGACTCTACTTGTGCTAGCCAGCTCACCAGTTTGAACCGCACTTATGAGACTTGCCACGTCACCAAGTAATACTGCAGTGCTGGATGTACGACCAGTATATACTAGGCCGGTAGTGCTTGCCAGTTCACCAGAAGGATGAGCGGCACTAGTACTTCTCTGCTCCATATGAGAGCCCTGCGGTTCTTGCACCTCATTAACAGCAGAACGGGTTCGGGTACGCCTGACCTTGGCAGGGACCACAACTCCGTCGTCAGCCATTTGTCAGGGAGCCGCTGCCATCTACAGGATGGTATTCTGAGCCTGAATCTGACAGATGGGCGACTTCCTCTTCACCATCTCTCATGCTCAGAAACTTGTAGGCCGCTTCACTAGTGTACCTTTGATTTGTCATTTGGGTCTCTAAATTTACTGGTACACTAGTGAGACTCACAGGTTAAAAAATAAAAAATAAAAAAAAATAAAATAAAGAAGATCGTGTCAGCGACTGATTTAAATGCTACCAAAAAACTGTTAGCGTTCGCAGGGATCAGACCTGACTCCGCAAACACTGCAGTTATATGTTTAGATCTGATCAGACATTGATCCGTTCAGCTACTATACTACTAAAGGGAGGTGTATGGTGCGTGCGTGGGTGTTAGAGCTACTGGCACTAATTTAACGCCACCTGGGGCCAAGCAGACCCTAAAACCTAACTGATATCACCCACCAAGCATTCAGGGGGTTAAACCTTTATTGAGTAATAAACAGTGGGACCCCTGACACTATAAAAAACAAACTAACCAGCGTCACCCATAACACTAATCACTGGTGACAGGGAGTGAAATGGTTAACTGGGGGCAATCAGGGGGTTAAAACCTCCATTAGGTAATATATGGGGGTACCTGATGGTGAAACTAATCAACTAACTGGCCAACTAGTGTCACCCGTGACACAAATACGGCAATCAGAAAAAAGATCTATTAGTGACACTGGCGACAGGGGGTGAAAGGGTTAACTGGGGGCAATCAAGGGGTTAAACCTTTATTAGGAGGGTACCTTAGACCTACTGGGGCCTAACAACACTTATTACAGTCACAAATGACACCAATGCAGTGATCAGTAAAAAAAAATGAAAACTGCCATTAATGACACTGTGACAGGGAGTGCAGGGGTTAACTGGGGAGGTGATCGGGTGTTAAAAGTGTACCTATGTGTACAAGTGTCAGTGTGGTGTTGGTGCACTTACTCTGAGATGTCTTCTCTCCTCTTACCGGAACAAAAAGACAGCACGAGGAGTGGTGATATCACTCCCTTGTCTGTTTTTACACTTTCACAGACAAGGGAAGCATTTTATTGGTCAGGAGCGATCGAGAGGGGCAGGCCATGAATCACTTGCCTGGCCCTTGGGAAGGATCCGTCCTGAACCGAATCCAACCAACTCAGGCACCGGGGGGCACGATCGTGCCCTCCACCTGCAGGGAGGCGGTAACATACAGGTGCGTTACTTTGCCTGCCCATGCCATTCTTCCGACCTATATCGTTGTGAGGCGGTCAGCAAGTGGTTAAAGTAAAAAAAAAAAACTCTAGCCTTTTTAACCACTTTAAGACTGGTCTGAAGATCCACCAAGTTAGGGCACCCCTTTTGCTTGGTTGGACAGGAGGCATGGGTAGGTTGAGATGAGGGGGATATTTTTTAGTTTGACAAGATGTGTTGGAGAGGTCTCAAATAAGGCTACCAAGAGGTCTAGAACTCTCATGGAGAATCTCATTGTGGGTTGGTCTCAAATCGAGCATAGGCTGTGTCCAGACTCAAGCATTCCAACTGAAGAAATGCCTGGAGAACAGATTTTGAAAATTAACTAACCGAAGGCCTGGAGCATCTGAATTATCCTGTGGACATTTGCAGATTGCTGGAAGAGGGAGGTGTCTTTTAGGATAAATAGTATAATGCAGATAGGCATCTTGGATGTCTACAGATGTCAGGTATTCTGTGGCTCAGGAGCCAATTACCAATTCTGCAGATTTCATATGACATTTTGGAATATGAAGGGATTTGTTGAGGGATTTTAAATTTAGAATAGCGCAAATACTCTTGGTTGGGCTTTGGTACCATGAACGGGTACCTTTTAACTAGTCTGGTCAAGCCACTGGCACATCTACTCCCTGGGACAAGAGAGGGTTCAAGACATTCTGCAAATCTGACTGTCCTTGGGCATTTTTTGGCTGGTTTGACAGAAGTGGTAAGGGGGTAGAATTTTGAACACTACTTTGTACTCCTTTTTGAAACCACAGGTCTAGGATGTCTGTGACCCAAAGTGAGTCAAACTGTAACAGATGTCCCCTCACTCTTAGAACTAAGAGAACTTTGGGGATGACTTGTTGGGCTTAGAAGACCAAGTCTCGCACTGAAAGAAAGGCTGAACTTTTGAATTTACAGCCTGGGTAAAGCAGTTAGGTGCTCCACATTTAGAGGAGGCAGAGATTACCGAGGGGGAGGGGGGTTTGGAATTTTCTTCTGTAGAAGTTAAGCCTTACCTTCTTTAAAATCTTGATGAAGTGACTCCCCAAAGACATCATCTGCCTTGAAAGGTCATACATGTGGAGGGGCTTTTTTTCAGGCAGCTGGCCAGGCTTTGAGCCACAAGATTCTGTGCATGAGAATGGAGTTTAGAGTATTTCTGGAAATTTGCCTGACATTCTAGAGCATCCACAAAACAGGAGAGCAGAAGGAAATTGCTCAATTAAAGCACGATCCTGCTGTTCATTGCCCTAGTCCAGTTAGCAGCAGTCTGACTTACCGAAATTGCAGCGAGTGCGTCCCATGCTTTCAAAATGCAAAATCCTTGAATAAACATCTTCAATGGCTACAGTGAGATGTCGGTTTAAGACAATGACTGCAGAATTAGCTACAGGAACAGACCACTATTTAGTGGACCACTTTTTCCACCGAATTAACTTGGGCAAAGATTTTTGGAGGCATGAAAATCTCATCTGGAGAGATCCAATCGTGATAGATTCCAACTCTATCTGTTCATGAATGGGGAATGTCCGAACAGATTTTGAAGGGCTCTTTGCACCCAAGGGAGCCTGGTGAAGTAGAGGAGAGTCAAGAACTACAATGCCAAAGCTTTTGCACACGGCAGCAGTGAGCTTATCCACATTAGCAAGCATGCTGCATGAAGCTCCTGATTCATGAGACAGAGTGCCGGGGGGACCTTTTCACAGCCTTCTCATTTGTTTCCGTGTCTGCCTCATTTAGGTCAGGTATATCATGATCCGACTCAGGTAGAGACAGAGGCGCTGGGGAAGGGGCGTGGCAGCTGGCACGCTCAGAAAATCGGACTGTGCCTTAACACCACAAAGAGCTTGAAGGCATCCCCCAAGTACGTAATTGAAAAAAAATTGGTGTTCTCTCCAGGTTTCCATCGAAACTGGATTTAGGAGAATCCTCCCCCTGCTGTACAGTATTTACAAATTAAAGGATCACTAAAGGAAAAAATATTTTTTGCTGAAATGACTGTTTACAGGGTATAGAGACATAATAGTTAACTGATTCCTTTTAAAAACGATTAAAAATAGATACAAATCAATCATATAATGTGCCTCTTAGATGCAAAAACGAAACTGAAACTAGTTTAGTCTTTGCATGTTATTTCATGCCTCTGTGCTGAACAGTGCCATAGAGAGTCATGGCTAGGAAAACCAAACTAAATTCTCCCATGACTTTTTTCATAAGGAGCCAGACAACCAGGAAGTGTCCAGAACAGAGCAGTTTTACAGCAATATCAAAGCAAAAACGAGCAATGAGCACATGAAACCAGGACTGCAGTAAGGTAAAGGAAGCTATTTAGCTAAAAAAAAAAAAAATTCCTTTAGTGACCCTTTAATTAATTTTGCTTTGATAAATGTCCAGCTCCCCATGATTTTGACAACTCATCTATTATCCTTAAAATCATCCAGAATTTTGAATCAAGATTTGCCCTCTATAAACTTTAATGGGATTCGCTGTTAAGTTCGGTTACTCACATTTAAATGATTAGATCACAAGAAACTTGCCTTAAAACGAAGCTGTTTCAGCGCTGCAATGTCAGCGCTGTAGCCACTTCCATTTTCACTCATCTTGCTTCTGGGATCGGGGGCTCCGGCTCTGTGATTGGCGGGAGCCGCGATGGCTTCACTACTGTGCATGCGCAATCTCACAGTCTGCATTTAATGTAAATATCTCCTAAACGGTGCATGTTTAAGAAATATTTACACTACCTATAGCGGAGCCTCATTATAGGCTCACCTATAAGTAAATGTTAGGGGAAGATTACTTCCTCTTTAAGGTGACTGGATTACCTGTGTAGATATTAACGCTTGGGTATGTTCCGGGTGCACATTAGAGCCGAGTAGACTAACAGGAGTAGAAAAATGCCTTCAACATTTCAGAACAAGTACAGTTTAATGGGATTAAGGCTGGCCATACATTATACGATTTTACTTTAAATTTACCAAAACCATATGGGGTCACACCTAAACACTTTAAATTTGTGCACAATTATGCAGGCTTTGCACTACATAGTTGAAGGTAAATCTTAAGAAAATGTAATAATAAAACTGTATAACGTATGGCCAGCTTAACTACCACCAGCTAAACCATAATCCGGATAAACGATAACCTTCAAAATCAGCAGAGTTCACCCCAGGCAATAAAAAAAACACAATAAAAAGACAAAATATCTAGATGTCTCTTTTTACTGATAGAAAAAGTTGCTAACTTACTCATAAGAACATCACAAATTTATAAATTCTCTGTATAGCAGCTGAGAGACTTTGGAGCCTAACTTAAGTATAAAGTGTAAAAGAAAAACAATCAGTTGGCTGAGAAAAAAAAAAGTAAAAAAAAAAAAAGTAAAATAAATTAGACGGCATTCTAGTTGAGACAAAAACCTGCCATATATGCCAGACGGTGGACTACTTTCTCTTGCTGACCTTATTCATATTCAGAGAAGCGAAAGATTGTATAATAAAGTCGTCCGCTCCCAAGTCCTTTAAGCTATGATTCTCTGAAGTATATTTAACATATCTTTTTAATATAGCAATTACTCTAGAGGCGTTTAGAAACCCAAGATGGATTCGTCCCATAACAGCTCCTCCTCTGTTCGTTGGTCCGCTGCTTTTTTGGGCTTTTTGTGTTTTTTGCTCTCTTTTTCAGTAGAGGGCTTATCTTTCTTTTCCTTTTTGTGTTTGAATTTATCTCCAGAAGCCTCAGTTTTCTTTTCCTTTTCGCTGTCTTCTTTGCCCGAATCGGTTTCCTCAATTTTCCGTTTCTTTCTGTCGCTGCTTCCATTTTCTCGCTTTGATTTGCTGTGGTGTTTCCGCTCTTTGCTTCGGTGTTCCCCTTTATGGTGCTTCTTTTTGTGGGAGTCGCTGCTGTCATCGGAGGAAGAGTAGTCACTGGAGTCGGGGCTGGAGGGAGGCGGTTTTCTGGGTGGGGCTGTTTTCATGGGCATTCTTGGCGGTTTTGGCGGCCAGTAAGCCAGTTCCCAGCTAGCCATTCTAGGATCAATGGCAGGATGGGGATTAAAGGGTGGGTATGGTCTGGCTTTATGACCAAGGTATTTGTAAGCAGCAGGATGGGGGGGTGGATGAGGGGGTGGATGAATTGGTGGATGAATTGGTACAGGTTCTGTTTCCTCAGCACTGTCTTGCTGATCTTTTTCTGGTCTAAACTGAGTTTTTGGTGCCAGGCCTCGAGCCTTCTGGACTTTTATATAGTCTTCCAATTCATTCTCAAAGGAATCGTAGTTCTTCTTGGTTGTCTTCATTAAATTAGCCACAATGTTTTCTCTAAGAAAAATAGGACAAGAGCATTTTTTTATTATAATAATCTTAGCATTTTCTAACCTGTGTTTCTCAATTTTGTTTTATCAGTCAAGGCACACTTTAAAATTATGCACAAATATTGAGGCACCACATTCTAAAATGTAAGACTAAACTAATAGTTTGCCATATTGCAGCAGCAATCACACGCGAGGGCCACTCAACATTAGAGGGGATTTATTCCTCCACCTGACTAGCATTTCTCTTCCCCCTCAGTTACTTTCCCTCTCTATGCCAATGTGACCCCAGTGCTGTTTGTCATTGGTTATTAGAATGCCAGTGCTGACCCCCATTGTGCCCAAAGTTGTAATGCCACACAATAAAAATCTGTGGCTTTGACTAACAAGAAGGTAGGTTTGATCAATTTTCTGGCTTGTTGACAATTTATTAGCATATTCAGGCATTTTGCCAAGATACCCTCGAAGAATCCAAAAGGCCGCCCAGGATGACATTGCACCCTGGTTGAAAAAGGATAGTCTAAAAACAATGTTTTTTTTTAACAAACATCCATACAACATATTGTATATTCTATGCTGGAGCCTTGGGTTTCCTGGAGAAAGGAATTCTACTCGTGGAGCATTCTATGTTTCAATTATGTGGAAATTAGGGTGTCAGGACACCTGCGAAGCACAAGTTTTTTTTCCCCCCAAGTCAGTGATCCACAAATTTGTAATGGTTGACAACCCCGAAGTCTGCACCTTCTAAAGTGCTGAGTTTTCATATTTTATAAAGCTAGCATCACAATGTGCTTGTACACACCTTTAAAATGCAAAGATTGAATACTAAAACAACACAGGTGTTCAGGGCTAAAGATTTCAAGTCCTGAGCTAGTAGCCAGGTCTTAAGAGTTACGCGTCACCAGTTGCCCCACCCAACCCCTACCCTGCCCCTAAACACGCCCTTATAAATTATCTCATGAAACTACGCTGTTAAATGTTTTATGCAGAATTAAAGCAGAGTTCCACCCAAAAATGTAACTTCTGCTTTCCGAACCCTCCCCCCGTCCGATGTCACATTTTGCACCTTTTTAGGGGGAGGGGGGTCTAAGACAGGTATTTGCACCTACTTCCAGGCATAGACTCCCTGTGGGAGTCACACCACTCCACGGTCCCCCCGCTGTCTCCAGGGAAACACACTGGTCTCAGGAGAGAGCATGGAACAGTAAGGATGGGCCGTGCCGCTAGCGCATGAGCGGTAGGTAATCGGGCAGTGAAGCCGCAATGCTTCACTTCCCGATTCCCTCACAGAGGATGGCAGCGGGGGCAGTTGAGAGATGAGCGATTGCTCAGGCCTCAGCTGCCAAAATCGCGTGCGTGCTGGACAGGTAAGTGTCTATTTTTTAAACGTCAGCAGCTGCAGTATTTGTAGCTGCTGGCTTAAAAACGAAAAAAAAAAAAAAAATAATTCAGGTGGACCTCCGCTAGAAGGGGAGCTGGGCAAAAACCCTACAGCAGAGGGAAGCTAAGTGGATATTTCTATTGGATTCCATGACCCCTAAGGGGTTAAACAGTGACACCTCTCTACAGTGCTTTTGTGAGATACGGAGCACTTGCCTTCCACTAGATTGATTAGCCTACTATAGAAACCACTCCCCCCCCCCTTGTGCTATAGAGTGAATCTTTCAATGTATCTATGGGTAATTCAGCTATTGCTTCTAAAGTGGCCATAAAATAATTTGGCCTTACAGTGTGTAGTAATCGCATAATATTCTGGATGTATATGAGGGCAACCTAGAGAATGTATCCACCTGTAGGTCACCCTCTATAGCTGTATTGTCTGGTTCATGTAGGCATAGTTTGGCTGCCCTGTCATGCCAATCCATGGATGCGTCACTGAGCTGGTCTGCCTATGGGAGAGAAAGGGATGTACTTTGGTAGGACAGATGTCCGTGTATGAAGAGTACATGCTTCAGCCTCTCCTAATATGTATGAACGGAGGGGCAGTGGATGGATAGTATATCTTGAAGAATCTATGTGCCTGTGTGTGCAATAGAAATATGACTTAACACAGTGTGCGACATGCATTTGTGTTTTTAGTGAAATATCCCACGCCATCACATTCGGCTAATTTAATTATTTGCATACTGTGTTGTGTGTCGGCTATTCTGTCCAGTGCGCTACATATTACACAGCCTGCCCATTTCTTTTCTCCCTTCCTGTCTTTTTAAAAAAAAAAAATAATAATTCCCCCCTCTATCATAAGTATACGATAATTATGTGTTGTCTATGGGATAATAACTATGGGCCAGATTCAGAAAGAATCGCCTATCTTTAGGCGGGCGTAGCGTATCTCAGATACACTACGCCGCCGTAACTTAGAGCGGCAGGTCCCGTATTCAGAAAGAACTTGCGCTCTAAGTAACGGCGGCGTAGTGTAAATGGGCCGGCGTAAGCCCGCCTAATTCAAACTAGGCTGGTAGTGGGTGTGTTGTATGTTAATGAATCGTGACCCCACGTAAATGACGCGCTGAACGAACGGCGCATGCTCAGTATCACGTTGAATTTCCTCCGTAAATTACGCCGGCTCAATGTTTAGTCGACGTAAACGTAACCTAAGCCCATCCCCATTCACGGACGACTTACGCAAATGACGTAAAATACGACGCTGTTCCGACGTTTCCGACGTCCATACCCAACATCACTTACCCCTGCTTTATGAGGGGTAAAGTTACGCCGGACCGACGCCTTACGTAAACGGCATATATAGATGCGCTGGACGGAACTACGTTTGTGAACCGGCGTATCTAGGTCATTTGCATATTCAACGCGGAAATCAACGGAAGCGCCACCTAGCGGCCAGTGTAAATATGCACCCCAAGATACGACGGCGTAGGAGACTTATGCCGCTCGCATCTTGGCAACCGTGAGGCGCATCTGATTCTTTGAATCAGACGCCAAGATACGACGCCTCACACTCAGACTTACGACGGCGTATCTGGAGATACGCCGTCGTAAGTGATTTCTGAATCTGGCCCTATAAATAGAACCATATCCAATATTTACTAATGTTTGGTTTCCTACATCGGGTCCATCGAATGGAGATTGGATGGTGTATGGACCAACTATATTGTAGATCTGATATGGGGAATTATCGGACCACCAATGGATCATAGTTTGGATATTTGATCCAATGACACGCCAATGATTGAAAGGTATGCATGATATGGGTGTCTGAATGCATGACTTTTTTTGTACTCCATTAGGGAGATGTTTTTTGTTTGTGCAGGGCAGCACACGACAACACTTTTTTTTTTAAAAGGTTTGAGCACTAGGTGATCCACATGAAATGGTTCAGGGCTCAAAATTTCAAGCCCCAAGCTACTAGCCAGGCCTCAAGAGTTGCACGCCACCAGTTGCCCCACCTAATTCATACACTGCCCTGCGCCTAATTGCACCCATAAACACGCCCTCGTAGATTATCTCATGGAATGACAATGTTTTATGCAGAATCAAGTTACAAAATTAAATATTAGCAACAACAACTTTAACAAAATGGGACAGGGCACTGGGGGCAGACCAGAGGGACAGGGCACTGGGGCAGACCAGAGGGACAGGGCACTAGAACTGGGTCTCTTCCCCATTCTCTTGCTGTCTCCTCTGCAACTCCCATCCATCCTCTCTCTCTCTCCCATTCATCTCATCATCAGGAGCCTGTGTGTGCGACTCCACGCTTGCATGTCCCCACTTCCCCCTTTTATTCAGGCTGGCAGAGAGGAGAGGAGCTGCAGCACAGCGGGAGGGAGTACAATCCAGCGCTGAGATCCACACAACTGCACAGCCATTGACACCATAGCACAGCGCACACTGACAGCACACAGCACACATTGAGACCAGTCTGTTCACAGTGCTCAGGCTGAACTGTTGGACACTTACATAGAGCACAAGGAGAAGACAACTGCACAAGGCTGCCGCTCTCATGTCAGGGCAACTTTCAGTGAGCGCTGCACCCGAGTGGTAATTTTTGCAATCCTCCACCTCACTCATTAATTTCTGCTCTCCATCTACATTGGTCGGGGCCCGGGGGAGGGGGGCAGGCTCAGAGAGGTCATACTGTGTACTGCTCTGCCTGTGCGCGGCTCAACAGACTACTTTTCCCGAGCATGCACCTTTCCTCTACGGCTGCCAATCTCATCGGGACTCTAAGTGTAGGCACAGATTGGAGGGAGATTGGTCATGCAGCCCTGTCATCACTCGCCCCCAGCTTAAATCCACTCGCCAAATGCTAGTAGGCGAGTGGAAATTTTAAGGGCTTAAATGGTTAATAAGAAAATAGGCCGGTAGCACCTGAGTTTTATTAGAGTAATTAAGGGTAGGTTGTGGCCCCTTTTTTAAAGGAGTGCTGGTAAACTGTTCCCCAGTTCTGACGAAGTTCCGAGTTACATGGAACGAAACATGTAAACTCTTTGGGATTGGCACCCCTCGTACATGTTGAGCTTTGCTACCCCCTTTAGCTCAGCGATATCTACACTTTGAGCCATTATGCAGCTTATTGGAGGACATGATATGGAGACATCAATTGTCTACACTGAGGACAATCACAACCCTCCGCATGGAGCTGCTTTAACCGTTTAGATTAGAGACTGGAGATTATTCTATATCCTGTTTGGACATTGGCATCAGCCATTGTTACACCAGACATTGGCATCAACCGTTGTTTCACCGGATATCATCACTAATTATTTCACCGGACATTTATTACATCTACTCTAGTAATGAGCAGTGCACTCAGTGTTGTGGATATACACAGATGGATGGATTGGCTGCAATCCCTTTGAGCAACTTGTGACAACATATTGGATGGAATAGCTGCGATTCTGAGCTATTTGTGACAGCAAACAGTGAGTAAACCTGTGTGTTACATTGCTTTGGAATACTACTGCAATCACTGTTCCTTATAACCATCACACTACCTGTCTGTTTACAAGCTGCCTACCCAACACTGTGGATACATATCTTAGGCCGGGTTCACACTTGTCCGACAAACACTCCGACATTGGGAGCTCATGTCGCATGACGTGTGAAAATCAATGTTTCCCTATGAGAGCCGTCTTAACTGGTCCGACACAAGTCGGTCCGACTTTGAAAATGCTCCCTGTACTACTTTGGTCCTACATTGATCCTACTTCAACCCATTGAATATCATTGAAGTCGGACCAAAGTAGTATCCTGTTCATGAAAGTAGGATGGATGTAGGACCAATGTAGGATAAATGTAGGACCAATGTAGCAGAGCAAAGTAGGATGAAAGTAGTGTAGTAGTGTGAACCCAGCCTCATTCAGATCTTCAATGAGTAACAGCTGCTAGTAATATACAGCTTCATGGACACAGTTTTCTACATTACAATTACTTTGATTGAATGGACTATACCCGTATGATATGGGAATCCGTTTAATTATTATTTATAGGGGACCAGTTTTTCGGGTATCGGAGCATTTGCACGAGTACTTGTACAAATACTCGGTATCAGCGCAACCCTAGAACAAAGGCCAATGCAAACTACCATAACAACTAAAAAAAAAAAAATAGTAGCAGTGAAAACTAAAATCTGAAAGCAAAAAGCCCAAATTCAAGTCTGACCTGCCACCTGCTGGCAAACTCTGTCATAGTAAAACAGGGAGTCATTTAGAGCTATACAGTATGTAACCAAGTACCTTGTATTTTGTTTTAAAACTGGCAAATCTGACCTTGCAGTGGCTGCAAGGTACTTTGTTGACTAGTACAAATGGCCACTGCCCACACCTATAACCTGCCCTTCACAGCAAGGAGCACGTGGATGGGTGACACATGTCATACAAAAACAAAGAAAATTCCCAGCTCAACTCCCCGACCAGCCTGCAAACAACCAAATTGTCCTGTCTAGCAGTCTGCGTTAAAAAAGCCTAAAAAAAATATATATATAGCTTTTAGGTTTTGTATTCTACCAGATTTTTTTTTCTAAATGGACAGATAGAGCTTTAATTTGGTAGCAATTTTGGATACATACATCTTTATTTCCTTGTTTTTTTGCTGGGAATAAATAGTAAAAAATGAAAATAATTGTAATTTTTCCCACTATATCAGTTACATTAGTGCACCCACCATATATTTTTAGTCCTAATTAAAATCCACAAAGTCTGCGGATTAGAATACTACATTAGTTCGACTTTCATGTAACAGTGGAATGGTAAAGCTCAAATACATTTTAAAAGGGTGTAATTCCCCTTTTGTTGGTAAATTGGATGCACACAGGGGAGAAAAGTTTTAGTAAACTGGTAAAGCAATGCCAAGATGAAGTTACCTTTATGCACCAATTGGCACAATGGCAACTTTTTCACGGGGTTTGCAATCACTAAACATTAGAATGAAATTGTGTGCATTTGATGCTTGGCAAAGTAATTGGAAATGTCATTGATATCATCCAATGTCATTGCTGTGAGCGGAGGATTATTGTGGAACTAGATCAGGAACTAGTGGCATGGGCTTTGTATCATTGTAACAGTGTCAAACACAGTAATCACATGACCAGGAAGCCCATAAAATGCCTCCGGCATTACTAAAATCTAGAGGGCTGGATCCCAATGGAATAGGTTAATGAAAGATGGATTCTAATTTGCTGCAAGGTGTTAACATTACATTTCTTACCTGCTTCCTGCCTGGCCGTCATTCGCATATATATTGTCCACATTCGCAGTTCTTTGTGGATGTCATATATTCCCCCAGGACACGCCTCGCATGGGCCATGCTGCGGCATAATCTGTACCATTGTGTTGCACGCTGTGATTGGCAACATCACATGGTACAAACAGGGCCAATCACAGCCCATCTGTACCATGTGATTAGCTGTGGCCAATCATAGCTAATCACAACACACTGAATGAATCGGTTTGTTTAGAACAGTGATTTTCATAGTTCTAAGCAATCATTATGTGTAATAAAAAAAAAAAAAACCCTAATCACCTCCCCAGAGTAGTACAATGTTACTATAGTAAACACTGTATTGCTCTGGTCACAGTATGTAAAAAATAAATAAAAAAACACAATGTCACCGTTTAGTGTCCCTGATCACCGCCACACTAGTTCTACGACGACGCTGGGGGATATTTGTACTATCCTGCCATTTTTGGGCCTCAAGAAATTAGGCCACAAGTACAACAGGATTAATTGCTTTTCAAATATACTGTATATACCATTTTTTTTGGACTCTAACTTCCCTACAGACTAAATATACATTTGTTTTTTTTTAACACCAAAAAAGATAGCGGTATACATTTTCCCTAAATTTATGAAGAAAAATGTATTATTTGCAAAATATTAGAACAGAAACAAAGAAAATTCTTTTTTTTTTTGTTTATTTAGCAAAAAAAAAAAAAAAAAAAAAAAAAAAAAAAAAACAGTGGTGACTTAAAACCAACAAAATAAATCTCTATTTGTGTGAACAAAATGATAAAAATTTCATATGGGTAAAATGTTGCATGACCATGCAACAGTGCTGAAAATTAAACTGGGCAGGAAGGGGGTGAAAATACCCGGTATTAAAGTGGTTAAATTCCCTTGAGTGGGGGCGTGGCCTGCAGCGGAGCCGGATGGCAGCATAGAGAGAGAGCTCCGCAATCCACGAGCGAAAAACGGCACTAAACAACCCAAAAAAGGACTAATTCTGGCCCTACAACTGGGCGATCTGATCTGGGCACACTCGGGGACCATGACTAACAAACGGAAGGGCTCCGTGAAACCCCAGCGATTGATGGACATGTTTACAGTCCCGAGGGACGGAGGCAGGCAAGATGGCGCCGGCGCGGCCTCGACACCCGTACCCAACAACCAGGCCAGAAGCAGAGGGGGAGCCCGCTTGGACTACAGACCACAGATGTCCCCTCAAGGAGACCAACAATCCACTCCTTCTCCTTCCGCCAGCCCTGCAAAAGCTCGGATGAGGTTGGATGGCGCTGGATGCGGCCCTGCAGTGAGTCCTTTGTCAGAATCAGGGGATGACACACGTGAGTTACCAGACTCCATTGCCACGTTCCCTACTAGTAATCAGCCTGTGATGGACACTGTACTTAGGGACATGTTGGTGACACTACGTAGTTCACTACAGGCAGACATGATGAACTGTATGCATAGAGTGAGTGGGGAGCTGAGAGAGGTGGAAGGAAGGGTGGAACACATCGAAACAAAGATGGGGGAGTATGCTTCCACCATCAATAGCCTAGTGGATGCTAGTGAAGTTCAGGAAGAGAGCAGTGCATGGATCAAAAATAAGTTAGCAGACATTGAAGACAGATCCAGGAGGAACAATATGAAAATAAGGGGAGTCCCTGAGTCAATACAACCACTGGATCTGCGATCGTATGCGATTGACTTATTCTCGTCTCTCCTCCCTAACCTTACCGAAGTAGACATCACAATAGATAGGATCCACAGGCTGCCAAAACCTGCCTTCCTACCTGCTGATATACCCAGAGATGTGATTCTACGTATGACCTTTTTTCATGTGAAAGAGCAGCTAATGCAGGCAATGCGCAGAAATGATAATATACCCTCCAGATTTCAAAACCTGCAATTCTACCCTGATCTATCCCAACACACCATGCAAAAAAGGCGGAATCTTGGCACTATAACCAAAGCTCTGAGGAACCACAGTATCCCCTACAAATGGGGCTTTCCCACTAAGCTTGTCATCACATACAAAGATAGATCATTTAATGTAGACACAGTGGACAAAGGAATCAAGCTACTGAAAGAATGGGAGATCCTGCCGAGCTTCAGCGAAAATGACAAACCAACTACCCAAAGAGAGAGTGTCACCCCTGGGTGGAAACAGGTTACACAACGTAACGCCAAATCACATAAGTAATCTCCACTTAGTCCTTGAATAGGACCTTTAAGGTCTCTCGTGGTTACCGCGATGGGTTTTGGGCATGAACTTACCCCCTCTTGAACCTGAGCAGCATTCAGCTGCACCCGGGCATGACCTTTATGTGGTATCTTCTGTTGCCATGGAAATGGCTGGATGTCCGTTGATATCCCAACTATGTTTTTGCATTACTTTTTTGTTTCCTTCTCTTTTCTTTTATTCTTGGATACATACAGATGACAATGAATCCTCAAGCTGGAAATCTGCTGGTTACTACGCTCAATCTTCGCACCATGGACGTACAGCCTGGATGGACGTCTCCAGAGTTAATTGCCAATTCGGGGACGCAGTGAGTAGTCTTGTTCACGAACCTAAACAGTCACTGACACAGAGCCTGACAGGAGGGGCCACGGCCCTTCAGGGATTGATCCTGCTACAAAATACACACCTTCCCTGGTACGCAAATGCCAATTACAATTTTATCTATTAATGCTAGGGGTCTAAACCACCCTGTCAAGAGACGGTCCATGTGGAAGGAAGCCATGCTTCATAAGAGTGACATCATTTGCGTCCAGGAAACACACTTCAGTAGAGAATCCCCACCCCAGTGCTCCCACAGAAATTTCCCCCATGTATTCGCTGCTAACGCTTGCACCAAAACGAAAGGGGTATTAACAGCTATACGGGACACGGTAGCATTCACGCTACACATGGAGTTGGCGGACCCTGGGGGGAGATTCCTGGTCCTGGTGTGTGATATCAACTCAGTGACGTACACAATTGTCAACGTCTACGCTCCGAATGCCCACCAAACACACTTTTTCAACAAATTAATGAGGAAAATTCAAAATATTAAGAGAGGTCTTCTAGTGATGGGTGGGGACTTCAATGCTGTACCAGACCTAGCCATGGACTCCACGACCAAAGCACACAGGATGGGGACTTCACTTCAGGGATCTATTCACAGTGCGGAGGTGTTCGATGTATGGAGGTGTCTCCATGCTGGAGAAAGAGACTTTACCTTCTTTTCGGCTCCGCACCGCACCTATACGAGGATAGACTTGTTTTTAACTGACTACAACACCCTGACTAGGGCTGTCTCCGCATCTATCAACGACATAACATGGTCGGACCATGCGTCAATCTCTATATCCCTTAAAGATGCTTCGCCCACCAATCCTCCCCCTGTGTGGAGGGCTAATACGTTTCTGTTACAACAACCTGATGTGCGACAAACTGTAGAAAAACACCTAAAAGAATTTTTTGAAATAAACGACACACATACCCAGGATCATTTCACCTTGTGGTCCGCCCATAAGGCATATATTCGGGGGATACTTATCCAATTGGGGGCCAGGGCGAGGAGGCAGCGGCATAAAAAAACTTAGGGAACTCACGGAGGAAATTACAAAGGGAGAATGTGAAAATAAAAAACATCCCTCACAGGCATTGTCGACAAGGCTCACACAACTGAGAAGTGAACTCAGGCTCCTCCTATTAGAGGATTTTGAGAAACACTCCAAAAGGCTAAAAATGTCCTACTATGCACAGGGTAATAGGGCTGGTAAAATGCTAGCAAACAAAATTAAGGGGCGAAGAATTAAAACCAGAATCCCATACATTTTTCATCCCTTACACAAGACAAAATTGTTTCATCCACAAGATGTGGCAGATGCCTTCAGCCATTACTATGGCACTCTCTATAACTTAAAAGAAGACAAAGACACGTATCAACCCAATGCCCATATGATAAATGACTTTCTGAGCAAAGTGTCCCTGCCCCATCTTTCCCCGACACAAATTGAGTCCCTAAATTCCCCCTTCACTATTATGGAGATCCAAAAAATTATCGACTCCCTCCCCTCCAACAAGTCCCCAGGCCCTGATGGATTTGTGGGGGAATATTATCAAATGTTTAAGACTATCCTGACACCCTACCTTGAAAAAGTTTTTAGCAAAGCTGCCGCCTCCTCGTCCTTCCCTTCAGAAATGTTAGAAGCACTTATCGTGACCTTGCCCAAGCCAGGGAAGGACCCAGATACACCGGCCAACTTTAGACCCATTTCATTATTGAATAGCGACATTAAATTATACGCCAAACTTATTGCATGCCGACTGGTGGACATATTGCCTGTACTGATTCACCCCGACCAAGTCGGATTCACCAAGGGGAGACAGGCCTCAGACGCCACGAGGCGGCTGATCAATGTTGTCCACCTGGCGCAGGTACAACGAAGGCCTTCTCTGCTCCTCGCTTTGGACGCAGAGAAGGCCTTTGATAGGGTCCACTGGGGGTATATGGAGATGGTCCTGAAGAGGTTTGGGTTCACTGGACCCATCCTCTCTGCAATATTGGCCCTATATTCAACACCATCGGCCAGGGTGTTTACCTCTGGGACGCTCTCTAGACCCTTTACAATCACCAATGGTACCCGCCAGGGGTGCCCTCTATCACCCTTGATCTTCAACTTAATTCTGGAACCCCTTGCCTCACATATCAGAACCCACAGCGACATAAGTGGATTCCCCACGTCTAAAACGGAACATGTTGTCAGCCTCTTTGCTGACGACATAATCTTGATGCTTACAAACCCCAATACTTCCCTGGCTGCGGTACATGAAACACTTCAAATGTTTGGGAAACTCTCGTATTACAAAGTCAATGAAAATAAGTCTTTTATATTGGGTATGGGGATTAGCAATGGAGTAAGATGTTCACTCAGTTCACGGTTTCCATACACCTGGAGCAACAGAGGAATTAAATATTTGGGTATCACACTGACAGCTACATCAAAGGAACTATATATGTACAACTATACAACATTCCTGGCATCCTTCCCGGCTAAGCTACAGGAGTTGGCTAAAAGCGAACTGCTGTGGTCGGGCCGCCTGGCGGCCTTTAAAATGATGGTCCTCCCACAAATAATATACTTGTTCAGGACGCTCCCCATCCCAGTACCTAACTCCTTTTTTGTTAAAATCCAAGCTCTGATCAACCGTTTCTTATGGAAAGGCAAGAAAGCAAGGTGGGCATTTAGGAATTCCATAGCCTCTAGAGGGGCAGGGGGGGTGGGAAATGTAGTGGTCAGAGACTATCATACAGCTGCTATTCTAACACAAATTAAGACGTGGTTCCCCAGTTCACCAGCCAAGAGATGGAAAGAACTGGAGGAAATTCAATATGCCCTTGGGAGTCTCTATGATCTTCTAATGGCATCTGTTCTTCCATCTAGACCTCCAGACGGACTGTCTCCCACTATGTTAGCCTCTTTGAAAGCGTGGGATATGCTTATACGGATACCCCGGATACATCATCCGGGGAAGACTTTTTCTTTACCAATAACATGCCTCACAGCTGTTATCCCAGACTTAAATCTTACTCAATGGGCTAGGAGGGGAATAGCTTACATCTCCGATCTAATGATAGGCCCCAGGGGAAAGACATTTAGATCACTCCAGGTGGAGTTTGGCCTGGGGGAGGCTGACTACTTTACTTACCTACGAATATACCATTTCCTTAAGAGTGGTCCGCCTGTCTCGATCCAGCTCCACTGGAGGATAACACTATACCTCACCAATCAGCATACTAACATAAAAGGGATCTCCCTGTTTTATAGTGCTATAAATAATAAACTACTATTTACGAAATCCACTAATATAGAAGCATGGGAGAGGGATCTAGCCACTTCCTACTCCTCGGAACAATGGCAACGTGCTCTACAAGCGACTTACACCTCCACTAGATGCATAAATCTTTGGGAACAACACCAGAAAGTGCTGCTGAGATGGTATTTGACCCCTTTTAGGATTTCAAAATTCAGCCCACAAGCATCTCCACTATGCTGGAGGGGATGTGGCCATGTGGGTACTTTAATACACATACTATGGGAATGCCCATACTTGCGCCCAATGTGGAACGCAGTTTTTGACCTGGTGTTCCGGGTAGTACAGGAGAGGGTGCCTGAAACACCGGGGTTTGCTGTCCTCTCGTTGGAGATAGACACTATCCCAAAACTCAGTAGAGGGATTGTTTCCCACATACTACTGGGTACCAGACTGGCTATCACACGCCTCTGGAAAGACAAAAGGGTTCCCGTATTGCAGGAAATAATTACAACAGTCAATACACACATAGGATATGAACTAATGTTCGCAGCATCTCAAGGCAGGTATATGATGGCTTGCAAAAGGTGGAGTCCGTGGACTGAGTGGTACAAGATGAAATTTAGATGTTAAAAGGATTTATATCTCTAACTATTGTGAATACATTGAGTACTTATAGCAGATACAGAATTTTGATGTGCAAATAACCACTTGATACCTGTATGTGTCCTGCTCTTCCTTTTCTTTGTTTGTTTTCTTGTTTTTTCCCTTTTCTTTTATCCTTCTCCCCTCTTCTCTCTCGTCCTCTCTACCCTTTCTATTACTTACTGAGATTTACTTACCCTCTACTGTACTATTTTGGCAATCTCGAATATGACCTCTATTACTTCACTCATGTGGGTCTTGTTATTGATATGGGGTGGGGGTGGGGGGGGATGGGGGCTGGTCCCTCTTAGGAAGCACACAGTTAGATCCCATGGGGGTGTGGGGGGGGGCCTGCCCTTACTCCTTCCTCTCCATATACCCTTTGGTCTCCCGTTCTTCTCCGAGACCGCACTAATTCGAGAGTTCTGATGACTTAGAGGGAAGAGATGTTTAGAGGTATATCCCTTCAATACAATATACAGTATACGGGAATATTGATGTATAACTTTTACTTTGCAACCAAGTTATCGAAATTTTCTGATGATATGTACAAAAAGTTTTGTCCATTGTGTTTATATCTGAAAAAATTTAATAAAAACTTATTGAATTAAAAAATTCCCTTGAGTGAAAAACTTGTAAAGCGCTACACATGCAAACTGAATCGCCTCTGGGCGTTCCCTTGTTAGTCCTCTGGGAATTCAGAGTTTGTCTCAGGCCTTAGAGAAGGATAGATTCACTCTGCACCTGTAAGTTCCGCCTTCCGACCTGTTGTGAAATTGGAAAAGGCCAACTTCTCTAACATTGCACAAAATGGCCCGGATTCACAAAGCACTTGCGTCGACGTATCTCAAGATACGCCGTCGTAAGTACAAATGTGCGCCAGCGTATCTATGCGCCGACCCACAAACTAAGATACGCCTAAAAATAGGCTTCATCCGACCGACGTAACTTGCCTACGCCGGCGTATCGTGGGCGCATATTTACGCTGGACGCATGTGGCGCTCCCATTGATTTTCTATTCACATATGCAAATGAGGGAGATACGCCGATTTACGATCATACTTGCGCCCGATGCAGGCTACGACTGGTGCGCGTAAGTTGTACGTACGGCGTGAAGTTATTCCCCATAAAGGAGGTGTAACTCAGCAGCATCCATGCAAAAGGCTGCACCAGGGAACACAAGCTGGCATATTTTACGTTGTACGTGAATAGGGCTGGGCGTAGGTTACGTTCACGCCGTAGGCAGTGATCCGGCGTATCTTAGGCAGTTGTTCCGACGTGATTGTGAGCATGCGCACTGAAATGCGCCCACGGGACGGCGCATGCGCAGTTGGCGATACGCATCATTTGCATGGGGTCACGCCTCATTAGCATGGCTCACACCCACTTCCACTTACGCCTGAGAAACCCAGTGCAGATTTGGGAGGAAGTGCTTTGTGAATTCAGTGCTTGCCTCTCTGTGCTGTGTCGGTGTAGCATAAAGAAGATAAGCTACGGCGGCATAAATATACACCGATGTCTGTGAATCCGGGCCAATGTTTCTAAGAAAAAAAGCCTATTCAGTGGAGGACAGTGATCAAACAAGTACTTCACATTCTGAATTCTAGCTGCCAAGAAATGGGGAGATATTTTCTTCAAAGCATTTCCTATAGGCGTTGTGTAATTACTTACTTGGTTTGATGCTTGTTTCCTTGCATGTGGGATTGGTACATCTCTATGGAGGTGAGGGTAATGCTGCAGATTGGACACACGTACATCCCGTCTCCTGTTTGAGGAAAAAAAAAAGGGGGGGGTAAGAAATATGCTTCCTGACCCTGAGTGGCTACATCACTCCTCCACTGTATCTATAGAGGGAGCCGACGTTGTCCACCAGACTAGACTTCAAATGTATCTGCTTTTGTTTACTTCCTTTTTATCAAGTTTTTATGGGTAAAATTCCACTTTAATTGAGGAACTTTTTTGCTTTTATCATAGGAAAATGAACCCTTGTAGGTGTCTACAAGGGTTCATTTTCCTATGATAAAAGCAAAAAAGTTCCTTAATTAAAGTGGAATTTTACCCATAAAAACTTGATAAAAATGATGTTCCTTAGCAAAGGACATACATTCCACATTAACCACTTCAATAACAGGCACTTACACCCCCCTTCCTGCCCAGGCCAATTTTTAGATTTCAGCGCGGTCTCACTTTGACAATTGCGCAGTCATGCTACACTGTACCCAAAATAAATTTTTAGCA
Source organism: Rana temporaria (assembly GCF_905171775.1). Taxonomy (NCBI): domain Eukaryota; kingdom Metazoa; phylum Chordata; class Amphibia; order Anura; family Ranidae; genus Rana; species Rana temporaria. The sequence goes on from NC_053489.1 coordinate 639,529,982, forward strand.
TTTTGCTCCCACAAATAGCTTTCTTTTGGTGGTATTTGATCACTTCTGGAGTTTTTATTTTTTGCGCAACAGATAAAAAAAGCCAGGAAATGTAAAAAAATTAAAAGTTTTTCTTTGTTTCTGTTATAAAATGTTGTAAATAAGTATGTCTTCGCCTTCACTGATGGGCACTGATGGGGCTGAATTGACGGGCACTGATAAGGCGCCACTGATAGGCACTCATGGGCACTTAACGGCTGCACTGATGGATACTTATGGGTGGTAAGTCTGGACATCAATGATGAGGAAACATCTGGCAGGCATTGGTAGTGGGCACTGACTGGAACTTTTTAGGGCACTCTGTGGGACACCTGGTGGCCATACCTGGTCATCCACGTGTGGTAGGCACCCTGGCGGTCCAGTTTGGGCATCCGCGGGTGATGAACATTAAGCACAGACCCCCGCCCCCCCCGTGTCAGGAGAGCAGCCGATTGGCTCTCCTCTACTCATGTCTGTCAGGCTCGAGTGAGAAGCCAATAAACCGCTCTTCCTGTTTACACTGTGATCAGCCATGATTGGACACGGCTGATCACGTGGTAAAGAGCCTACCAAAAATAGTGTGTGCTGTAAATTTCCTCCAGCATTTTTCCCGTTTCTTCTTGCTGAAGGCTACAATTTTGCTGAGCCCCTGAGCAACAGAAAATCTTTAGGCTGTCAGCAGATCGGCCTCTACAAATTCAGGGGTGCCTAAAAACAGAAAGCAACTAAGCATGTGTAAAGCAGGGTGAGACACTTATTCTTAGGCCTGGTTCACACATGTGCAGCTTGCAGTTTGCGTATTCCAGGTGCATTTCGCGGTTTTTCATTGCACGTTTTTGATCGATTGAAGTCTATGGAACCAAAAACAAGTCCCTGGCCCTTTTCATAAAATGCACAGATGTGAACATGGAAACCATATTAAAGGGACGGTAGTATGTTTCTGCAAAACGGAAAACGCACAAAAAAAAAATCATAGGTGTGAACCAGGCCTTAATGTTTTACATAGCGATACCTGCAAAAGGAGCCAACCTGAAGTAATCTAGTAGGACTTAATTTGTCTGACTAAAGTTCCACTTTAACTCATCCTTCACTCCTGGAGGCTCAACCTCTTCCAAGTGACCTGACCCCCAAACACTCCCCTGTTCAGTGCTCTGGCCAGCATTCACACTGTGATGTCATCACCAACATGAGGGACCAGCAGTTCTGCATTGTAAGCGAGGACGCCAAGGGCCTGCTACAACCTCAAGTGTCAGAGAAAAAATGAGCAGGAGCTGCCAGGTGAATGAGAAATAATGTAGCTACAGCCATTTTTTTATTTTACTCTATTCAAAAACAACTATTTAATTGGGGGAGCCCTACTGCAGAGGTAGTTTTTTTAATACTTTCAAAGATGAGCCTTAACCACTAGAGGACCAGTCACCGCAGTTATACTGCGGCAGATTGTCTCTCCTGGACAAATCGCTGTTGCTGTACGTGGGCTGCTTTAAGACCACTAGGGGGCGCATGCCCATGGTGCGACGACGTCGCCGATGCGCGTGCCCAGGGGCTGCGATGTCCGCTGGGCACCTGCGATCGCTCCTGAGAGAGACAGAACGGAGATCTGTCAATGTAAACAGACAGATCTCCGTTCTGTCAGGGGAGAGGAGACAGATCTGTTGTTCATATTAAGTATGAACAGCGATCGGTCTCCTCTTCCAGGCAGTCTCACCCCCCCCCAGGTAGAATCACTCCCTAGGAAACACATTTAACCCCTTGATCGCCCCCTAGTGTTAACCCCTTCCCTGCCAATGACATTTATACAGTAATCAGTGATCACTGATCCCTGTATAAAATGTCAATGGTCCCCAAAAAAAAAAGTGTCCAATCTGACCGCCGCAATCCCAATAATAATAATAATAAAAAATAAATAAAAATCGCAGATCACCACCATTACTAGTAATAAATGCCACAAATATATTCCCCATTTTGTAGATGCTATAACTTTTGCGCAAATCAATATACGCCTATTGCGATTTTTTTTTTTTTTTACAAAAATATGTAAAAGAATACACATCAGCCTAAACTGAGAAGGAAATCATCTTTTTATATTTTTTTGGGGGGGGATATTTATTATAGCAAAAAGTAAAAAATAGTTTTTTTTGTTTCTAGCGCAAAAAATTAAAAAACGTAGAGGTGATCAAATACCACCAAAAGAAAGCTTTATTTGTGGGGGAAAAAAATGTCGTCAATTTTGTTTGGGTACAACGTTGCAATTGTCAGTTAAAGCGACGCAGTGTCACATCGCAAAAAATGGCCTGGTCAGTAAATCTGACCAATGCCTGGATAGAAGTAAAAAAAGCAATATACCACAAGAACATTTTCAGTAATATTGTTTTGTTGCAGATAAAAAAGTCAATTTACCAGCATATCGACTCATGTACAGTGTTGTGAAAAAGTATTTGCCCCCTTCCTGATTTTTTTTATTTGCATATTTGTCACACTTAAAGCGGGGGTTCACCCAAAAAAATTTTTTTGAACATTACATTCAGCCGAGTTGTCAGAATGACAATCGGCTGTTTTTTTTTATTTTATCCCCGTACATACCGTATTTTCACCGCCGCTTCCGGATATGTCTTCTGCGGGACTGGGCATTCCTAACTGATTGACAGGCTTCCGACCGTCGCATACTGCGCGTCACGAGTTGCCGAAAGAAGCCGACTCACAGTCCGGCTTCTTTCGGCAAATCGTGACGCGCAGTATGCGATGGTCGGAAGCCTGTCAATTAGGAACGCCCAGACCCGCAGAAGACATATCCGGAAGCGGCAGTGAAAATACGGTATGTACGGGGATAAAATAAAATAAAACAGCCGATTGTCATTCTGACAACTCGGCTGAATGTAATGTTTAAAAAATTTTTTTGGGGTGAACCCCCGCTTTAAGATTCAGATCAAACACATTTTTATTATTACACAAAGATAACCCAAAAAAAATACAAAGTGCAGTCTGCAATAACTGGCAATGAGTCTTTCACATTGCTGTGGGGGAATTTTGGCCCAATCTTCATTGCAGAATTATTTTAATTTAACCACATTGGAGGGTTTTCCAGTATGAACAACCTGTTTAAGGTCATGCCACAGCAGCTCATTCAGATTTAGGTTAGGATTTTGACTAGGCCAGAGGTAGGGCTGGGGGAAAAAATCGATTTGAATCTTAAATCGAGTTGAGGTCAAATCGATATAGATTTTTAGCAGATCGATTTATTTTTTTACACCGCGCCGGTCCTGAGGAGCTGCGGGCAGGAGTTTTTAGGCGAGGCCGGACGCCGTGGACTAGGCCGAAGCCGCAGCCTTGCCTAAAGACTCCTGCCCACAGCTCCCGGGGACTGGCGCCGACACTGCGCCGGTCCTGAGGAGCTGCGGGCAGGAGTCTTCAGACGAGGCCTCGGCTTCTGCCTAGTCCGCGAGGCCGGACGCTGTGGGCTAGGCCTCAGCCTCGCCTAAAAACTCCTGCCCGCAGCTCCTCAGGACCGGCGCCAAAATAGAGCGACAATTTTGAAAAAAATATATATTTTTTACTTTTTGCTATAATAATTATCCCCCAAAAATATATAAAAAACTATTTTTTTCCTCAGTTTGGGCTGATACGTATTCTTCTACATATTTTTCGTAAAAAAAAAAAATCGCAATAAGCGTTTATTGATTGGTTTGTGCAAAAGTTATAGCGTTTAGAAAATAGGGCATAGTTTTATGGCATTTTTATTAATATTTTTTTTTTACTAGTAATCAGCGATTTTTATCGGTACTGCGACATTTTGGGACCATTGGCATTTTTATAGCGATCAGTGCTATAAAAATGCATCGATTACTATAAAAATGCCACTGGCAGGGAAGGGGTTAACACTAGGGGGCGGGGAAGGGGTTAAGTATGTTCCCTGGGTGTGTTCCAACTGAAGGGGGTGGGACTGACTTGGGGAAATTACTGATCGCTGTTCATACATTGTATGAACAGAAGATCTGCATTTCTCCCCGACAGGACCGGGGGGGCTGTGCGTTTACACACACAGCTCCCGGTTCTCGCTCTGTAACAAGCGATCACTGGTGCCCGGCGGTGATTACAACCGCCAGGCATGCGTGTCGGCGTCAGGGGCGTGCCCCTATCGGCTGCTCGGCGAGATGACGTATAGCTACGTGATCTCGCCCAGCAAAGCCGACCTGCTGCCATATAACTGCGGCGGCTGGTCGGCAAGCAGTTAAAGGCGAGAAAATAATGGAGGTTTAGGGGGGTGGGCCCATCTGGAGGTATGGGTGTTCCTTCCCTTACTAAGACAATGGGAACAATGGTTTTGGTAGTTGGTTGTATCTGAAGGAGGTAAATGGTAATTGTCCCTGAGCTGGCGTAATATGCGGCGTGGGGGCTTTTTTTCATGGGGTGTACAGATACAACTACTTAATGAAAATAACTGCCCTTCAAAGATCTCTAGACCAGGCAGGTTTAAAACCGAGTTTTGTTTGTTTTAACTGGTTATGTGATGCATTATATGCATTACATTGTATGTTGAGAGTTTTTTGTATTTTATTGTCGTTTTTAATAAAAAAGGCTGCTATGGCCATTCGACTCCAAAGAGAATGTGTCGTCTGGTCATTTATAGAGTTTAAGGATGGGGTTTTTTTGTAGCCTTTTGGGGACAAAATCGGAGCCTCAGTAATCTGCACATCCATTAGTCATGTAAAAGGCAAGTCCTCTATAGTGTGAAAGTATGTTATGGCAAAAATTCCCTCTGCAGATAATGGTTTAATTTGTCTGTGTGGAAGTCTGTGCAATCTTTTATTAAACCCAAGTAATAGTTGTTTATGTAGAACTTTGAAGGTATTGTGTTCCCTTCCAATCTTACCCCCTGAGTCCATTGAGAGCCCCGTATCCTCCATCTCCTCCACCAATTTCCGCCGTAACTCATTACGAGCGTGTTTCTTGCCGTTGTAGTGCTGCTGGGACACCGATGGGTTGTTGAAAGAGGCACAGCAGAGCTTGCAGTACTTGCTCGGGTCACTGAGATCGATCTCATTATCGGCAGAGGATGGCTCGGTGCTGGCTTCCTGCTGGTTGGATTTCTCTGGAGGAGGGGGCGTCACATTGTCTTGCTCATTGGCAGGGGGAACAGCTGGAATAGTACAGAGAAAGGCAAAGTAAACAGCTGAAAAACAACTGGCACTACAGATGGTGTGATGTACACATTTAATTGCCAACAAGCGGCCAGAATTCTTTCCAAAAATGTCCTCTATTGTAAAATACCATCATTGCAGCACCCAAGTACCATCTGCCAAATCCCACACATCTTATAAATCTTCATGGCATACTTTTTGTCTCTCAATTACAATACATTAAAAATTTAACAGTAAAATTGTAATTACAGGCACAGGTGTGCAGACCTTGGAATATAAACTCATAAATGGCACCAATCTCTGAAAAATGGCAAAGGTGTAAAAAATGTAAACAAGGGCTAACTGACCATGTAATCCCATCTTAAGAACATGGGACGTTGCCCATTCAGGTTCTCTAGTAAGAACAACCCGATTTATATTTGTCTTGCTTCCTCATCACTCCGATGGAACTCTCACTAAATGCTCTGTTCTGGGTGTGGGGGGAGCATGCAAACTTCTTCCAGGATGCAGTCAATCAGCAGTCCTAAACATTGCCATGCGAGAAGTAGGTGGAGGATAAAATGTGAAAGCTGCCATCTGACCTATCAATGGTTTGGATTAGTGGTCTACAAACTGCGTCCCTTTGCATGCCGTTATCCGGCCTTTGGGGCACTTTTGCTCTCACTGATATGGGGCCCTCTTCCTCCCACCGACACCCCTTGATGGGGCCCTCTTCCTCCCACCGATACCTCTTGGTGGGGCCCTCTTCCTCCCACCGACACCCCTTGATGGGGCCCTCTTCCTCCCACCGACACCCCTTGATGGGGCCCTCTTCCTCCCACCGACACCCCTCGATGGGGCCCTCTTCCTCCCACCGACACCCCTCGATGGGGCCCTCTTCCTCCCACCGACACCCCTCGATGGGGCCCTCTTCCTCCCACCGACACCCCTCGATGGGGCACTTTCCCTCCCACCGACACCCTTCGATAGGGCCCTCTTCCTCCCACCGACACCCCTTGATGGGGCCCTCTTCCTCACCCCTTGATGGGGCCCTCTCCCTCCCACGACACCCCTCGATGGGGCCCTCTTCCTCCCACCGACACCCCTCGATGGGGCCCTCTTCCAACAAAAGGGCACAAATAACTAATACCAAAGATGGGACATTGTTTACTTCCACTGATGCCAAGACATTTCCTATTCCCACTGGCACATTATCCGGCCCCCCCTAAAGTTTGAAGAACAGCTAACTAGCCCTTTGTTTAGAACGTTTGAAGATCCCCGTTTTAAATTGTCCCATTACAGTGTTCATGACAGGTTTCTCTGCTCCATTTAATTGTTTTTGCAAATTCAAATCTAGTCTTAACTGTGTATTGGAAGTATTAACTTCAAGAGTTTATATCCTTTTGCTCATCTTTTTTTACCTGGAAGTTTTCATTACAAGAAAGTTTTTACAACATTCGATAGCACCTCTAATATTTTTTCAGCCCAAAGGCCCAGTCAAAAGCTTGTAGCTGCATGCTATGTAAACTCTAATTCCCCACCACATATTACCAACTGTACTGGACAATCTATTGCCTCTCACAAAACCATTTTTTTTTTATAAGACAACAAAACAATGCAGCCACTCTTGACCTGTTGGACTGTAGTATTTTGCACATATATGCAGGGAGTGTACCCCTTTTGTATGGAGATGCTATGAATACTATTTATGTAATAATACAGGGCAGTACTATATATTAGTTACATTGCCTAATGCAACTAATTGGGAGTCCCCTTGTGTGGAAAATCACAAGACTATAGAGGCTATAGGGAAAAGAGGGAAGTGGTCTCTACTATATATATATATATATATATATATATATATATATATATATATATACATATATATACATATATATACACACACCTAAATACGGCTCCAGAATACATTCCTCCTCAGCAAAGAGATATCTGGACCAAAAGTGTGAATAACAACTTTTCTATGCAGGTAAATTAACCAAAAATTCCTCTTTAGCACACATTCTCACCTGCTTCATCCGGACCGATCACCGACGACTCGCTGGCTTCGGCTGTCCACTCACTCGTTTCCCCAGAGAACTGCCTCAGCTTCTTGCTGTGAATTTTCCCCACATAATGTGACTGGGCGACAACTGGAGAACTGAACACCATGTTACACAAGCTACAAAACTTGTTTTTATCCTGGGCTAATGGTTGATCCACCTGAAATCAGAAACTAGCGTTAGACACCTGTAATAAAAAGACTTCCTTAAAAGGACAACAAACAGAAGTTTATATTCTCGAGCAGTTCTGAAGATTACCAGTCTGCAGTTTTTGTTCTGCATAAACAGTGCCCCCATGGCTGCTTTAGCTTAACCACTTGCCTAATGGGCAAGGCCAGTTTTCATCTTTCAGCGCCGTCACACTGTGAATGACAATTGCGGTCATGCTACACTATCCAAATTACATTTTTATAATCTTTGTCATACAAATAGCTTTCTTTTGGTGGTATTTAATCACCACTGGGCTTGTTTTTTTTTTGCTAAACAAACGAATAAAGACCGAAAAAAAAAAAAAAAAGTTTTCATAGTTTGTTATAAAATTTTGCAACCAGGTAATTTTTTTCCTTCACTGATGTGCGCTGATGAGGCTGATTGGCTCTTTCCTCAATCTGTGATCAGCAGTGTCCCAGAACTAGCTGGCTGCACTGTAGCCAGCATTTGGCTATAGCGCAATTAGCAAGTGGTTAAAAAGCTGCTCTCCAGCTTTACCGAACTTTAAATAGTTAATTTGGACCAAGCTGGTCCAAATTAATGAACCATTACCTTCGCTAACAGATGCAGCAGCTGGTAGCACTGTATAAAACTACAGCTGTGTTCCGTCAGTAGGTTGGGAACTTCCAGTTCAGGAACATAATCGAGTCTGAGCGGTGCTTTCACAAAGAGGTTTGTATTCGATGAATGAATGCAAAGTTTGATTGGCTGGGTCAAAGATCATTAAGTAATTCACCCACTTAGCCAAAGGAAGCTTTGTAATTGGTTCATAGAGTGCAAAGCTCCCTGTGAGTGGCTGAGCAGCACTCAGGCTGACTCGATTTTGATTCGGGAGTGGAATGGGAAGTTCGTCATTTGCACGGTAGGTAAGTGGTTAAAGCTAGCCATACACATTTAAATTTCTCTCATTCAGCCTATGGGGTAGGGTTGGCACCTCATCCCTTTTAATCCAGGCCACACAATAATTACACAGGTTCTGTGGCTGATTAAGGTGGTAATTAAACTCACTTGGTGCCTTATCTGCATTAAAGAGGATGTCCGCTGAAATTTTTTTTTATTAAAAGCCAGCAGATACAAATACTGCAGCTGCTTTTAATATTAGGAGACTTACCTGTCCTGGAGTCCAGCGCCGTCCACAGCAGAGGATGAGCGATCGCTCATCACTCTGCTGCTCCCCCGCCATCCTCGGTGAGGGAACCAGGAAGTGAAGCGCTCTGGCTTCACTGCCCGGTCCCCTATGGCGCATGCGAAGTCGCGCTACGCCTGCCGATTGGCTCCCGCTACCGTGTACTGGGAGCCGAGTGTTCCCAGAACACAACGGGGGACAGGGGGGGACGGGAGGTGACGTCATGCCCGCAGTCTGCCCGAGACTGTGTGGCCGGAAGTGGGTCCAAATACCTGTCTTTAGACAGGTATCTGCACCCCGCACCCCCCTGAAAGGTGTCAAAATGTGACACCGGAGGGTTCCGATCAGCGGGAGTTCCACTTTAGGGTGGAGCTCCGCTTTAAATCAGCCTCAGAACCTGTGTAAATATGTATCCTGGAATAAAAGGATGATGTGGCAACCCTACTGTGGGGCCTAAATGAAAGAAATCAACATGTTTCTCAATCCACACTAAACAGCATTGATGGAGGAAATCTTCCTTGAAAGCTATTGTTTTTAGCCATCTGCAGCATATGCGGCTGTCTGAAACACTGAACAGTGACTGTATGTGATAGTACGCAGTTACTGATCGACTGATCATTTTCAACCCAGCTTCTTTAAACTTTCAATCAAGTTTTGGACATAAGGGGTCACCCACAGCTAAATTTGTTGAAGTTTGAACTGTGTATGGCCAACCTCTTCATATGATATTTCACGGTGTCACAGCAGTATAGAAGGAACATAATATAAGGTCCTCTCAACATTACCTCCATCCCCATTACCCAATATTTTCCATTCAAAAGAGCTTTATTGAGAAACAAAAGGTACAGACAAGCATAGCAGATGTAGTCTATGGTAAGGTATAACATCATTGTGACCCTAACAACGTAACAAAGTATTAAAGTGACCAGTAGTCATATCTTACGACAATGCTACATATAAGGCACTTTGGGGTCTCTGAATCAGTGTGAAGTTTAGATACAACATTTGGGATTGCAGAACAGAATCAAATCTCTATGGTATCTATAACAGCCCCGTCATTGGGGCCCCATTACCCAATATATGCAAGTATAGAAAGAGGCAACGAGAAGGGCTACTTCACAAAAAAAAAAAAAAAAAAGTGCATTTGTTCACAGTGCATGTGCATAATGGAGTGTGGTTCATAACCAGCTATTAACATGCATTGCAAAACATCATAGTGCATCAGAACATGCTGCATGAAAATGCAAAATCAGCGTAGTGTTGGTGTGAACGGAAACCAAAGGACATAAGGCAAATTGCATTTTTTTTGCCTTGAGACAGTGTAAGGCCTGGTTCACACTGCTGCGTTTAGACAAATTGGCAGCATTTGCCAGCAATGACACCATCCTAATCGGTGCGATGCCACACCTGTGGCGCTGCACCGATTTCAAAAAGTTGTTTCTATGCTACTTTTTGTGATTTCGGCACGCGATTTACATTGATATCTGTGCAGAAACCTGCACAGATGTCTGTAATCGGGAGTGAAAAGGTGCGAGTTCAGCTGAACTTGCACGGCTTCACTCCCGCAGCCCAGTGTGAACCTGGTCTAAAGCTGGATACACATTATACAACTTTTGTTGTTTGATTTCCTTTAGATTTACCTTCAACTATGTAGTGCAAGGGCCTTTCTGATTGCATACAAATTTTAAGTGTTTAGGTTTGATCTTATTATATGTTTTTTGTAAATCTAAAGAAAAAAAATCTAAAAGATAACTGTGTGTATCCAGCTTTGTGCAATGCAGCCCAATGCTACTGGTGTCCTAAGGCCCCATGCACACGAGAAGCAAATGCAAACTCATCTAAAACACAAGTTTTCAAACGCAAAAACCGGCATTTAAAATGCCCGTTTTTACCGCGTTTTACCGCGTTTGCGTTTATAAGCATTTGGTTAAGAAACATCATAAGACCCTCCCTAAGCTCAAAAAACAATATTATTTAACCATTTCAGCTATTTTGTGAGACCAGAGCAGCTGAGAGAGCAGCAGTGTACGTGTATTTAGCGTGTCACTTGCCACGTCACCTGGCCACGTCACCTGCCACGTCACCTGGCCACATCACCTGCCACGTCACCTGGCCACGTCACCTGCCACAAGTTGTGGATTGTCCACAGGCCACGTCACCTGCCACATCAACTGGCCACATCACCTGCCAAGTTGTGAATTGTCCACTTGCCACATCACCTGGCCACGCCACCTGCCACAAGTTGTGGATTGTCCACTGTCCACGTCACCTGGCTATGTCACCTGCCACGTCACCTGGCCACGTCACCTGCCACAAGTTGTGGATTGTCCACTGGCCACGTCACCTGCCACATCAACTGGCCACGTCACCTGTCAAGTTGTGAATTGTCCACTTGCCACGTCACCTGGCCACGCCGCCTGCCACAAGTGGTGGATTGTCCACTGGCCACGTCACCTGGCTATGTCACCTGGCCACGTCACCTGCCACAAGTTGTGGATTGTCCACTGGCCACGTCACCTGCCACATCAACTGGCCACGTCACCTGTCAAGTTGTGAATTGTCCACTTGCCACGTCACCTGGCCACGCCGCCTGCCACAAGTGGTGGATTGTCCACTGGCCACGTCACCTGGCTATGTCACCTGCCACGTCACCTGGCCACGTCACCTGCCACAAGTTGTGGATTGTCCACTGGCCACGCCACCTGCCACGTCACCTGCCATGTCACCTGGCCACGTCACCTGCCACAAGTTGTGGATTGTCCACTTGCCATGTCACCTGGCCACGTCACCTGGCCACGTCACCTGCCACAAGTTGTGGATTGTCCACTGGCCACGTCACCTGCCACATCAACTGGCCACGTCACCTGCCAAGTTGTGAATTGTCCACTGTCCACGTCACCTGGCCACGTCACCTGCCACAAGTTGTGGATTGTCCACTTGCCATGTCACTTGGCTACGTCACCTGCCACGTCACCTGGCCACATCACCTGCCACGTCACCTGGCCACGTCACCTACGACAAGTTGTGGATTGTACACTTGCCACGTCACCTGGCCATGTTACCTGCCACAAGTTGTGGATTGTCCACTGGCCACGTGACCTGGCCACGTCACCTACCACAAGTTGTGGGTTGTCCACTTGCCACGTCACCTGGCCATGTCACCTGCCACAAGTTGTGGATTGTCCACTGGCCACGTCACCTGCCACAAGTTGTGGATTGTCCACAATGCAATACAAGCAATTACATTTTTTATGTTTTTTTTTTTTATGGTTTTTCATCATTTGCCATCATTTTTGAGATTTCTAATGTAAAAAAATAGGTCACCTTTAAAAATGCCTATAGACGAAATCGCGGCAAAACGCCGGTACTGCGTTTTGCCGCGATTTGCGTCTAAAACGCAAAAGCTGAATGCTTCTGAACCCAAAATTTTGGGTTTGGAAAAACAGCCCTAAACCCAACTGCTTTGAAACGCCAAAAAACGTGATTGTGTGCATGGACACATAGGATAACATTAAATGTGTTCAGGGGCAGTTGAAAAAAATGCCCAAATGCCTCTGAACTCGAGTTTAGCAGCGTCTCGTGTGCATGAGGCCTAAAGGTACGATTCACAACAGGGTGTTTGCTTTTCATCTGCATTGTCACAATAGCGGGGATTTACTAAAACTGGAGCACTCAGAATCTGGTGCAATTGTGCATAGTACCCAATCGGCTTCTAACTTCAGCTTGTTTAATTAAGCTTTGACAATAAGCCCTGGAATCTGATTGGTTACTATGCACAGCTGCACCATATTCTGGGTGCACCAGTTTTAGTAAATCTCCCCCATTGTGCTCTAAAAAGATAAAACATATGGGCCCGGATTCAGAAACAAGATACGATGGCGTATCTCCTGATACGCCGTCGTATCTCTGAGTGCGGGCCGTCGTATCTATGCGCCTGATTCAGAGAATCAGTTACCCATACATAGCCCTAAGATCCGACTGGTGTAAGTGTCTTAGCCTGCATATTCACGCTGGCCGCTAATATGCAAATTAGGTAGTTACGCCGATTCAGAAACGTACGTCCGGCGCATTTTTTTACATCGTTTACGTTAGGCTTTTTTCGGCGTATAGTTACCCCTGCTATATGAGGTGTAGCTAATGTTAAGTATGGCCGTCGTACCCGCGTCGAGTTTTGAACATTTTACGTCGTTTGCGTTAGTCGTTCGCAAATAGGGCTGGACGTAATTTACGTTCACGTCGAAAACAAAGACGTTTTGCGGCAGATTTTCGAGCATGCGCACTGGGATTTTTTCATGAACGGCGCATGCGCCATTCACAAAAACCGTCAAATACGCGGGGTCAAGTCAAATAAAACACGCCCCCAACATCCCCATTTGAATTAGGCGGGCTTACCCCGACACACATACGTTACGTCGCGGTAACTAAGGGCGCAAGTTCTTTCTGCATACGGAACTTGCGCCCAAAGTTAGGGCGGCGCAACGTATCGGAGATACGTTACGCCAGCAGAAAGATCTGCTGATCTTTCTGAATCTGGCCCATGGATGGCAGATTCGTTACACACCAAGATTTAACACGAACAACACCAACAGAGAATGTCTTATTATGGGTAATTTAATATTACTGAAGCACTTTGCAATTTGGTAAACAAGCTAAACTTGATTTAATACATTGTAAAAAAAAAATAATAAAACAAATTACAATAAAAAGCACCAGTTTAATGCATTTATACTTACTGAACTGCTGTTCTGTGATATAGACCTTGAAATCTAAAGAAATATAGACAGACATGAGGATCAAGAGCTAATCTGTACAAAAGACTGGACATGTCAAATTAAAGAACAACAACAATAATAATAATAATAATAATAATAATAATAATGAATAACGTTTCACAAACTGGACACTCATCTGGATACTGTAAGAATTACGTAAAAGTGGAAAGCATTGGCAGAAAGAATTAGAAAAAAAAAAAGAAAAAAAAAGAAGAGGTACTGAAAGTCCCTCTGCAGGTTGTCATAATGTGCCAATATGGACTGGGTAGTAGTATATTATGACTGACTTATCTCTCAATCAGAGGCCTTCCATCCTCCTCCTGGGTTTGCTCTCTCCGGCTACTTGACTGGCCGGACCATGATGACATCACATGCGTACAGTGCCCTCTGGAAGCTCAGCACACAGAGTGTGCCGTGAATACAAAGTGTACTGCGCATGCGCCAGAAACGCCATTGGCCTCGGCCGATATGAACGTCTACTGTGACTACTGCTTTTATTGGGTGGAGGGAGGTGGGTCTAGGGACTAAATGTGTATGTAGTGTTATTGTTGATTAACAATACTACATACAAGTCCAAGAAAACGAGGCTAAACACGATTACTAACCGTTACAGGCATTTGGTGTTTCAACGCCTCTGAACATCCGTCCTGAATGCATTTTTTTGCTTCCCATAAAATGTTTCTAAACTCAACTGCCTACAACCGACTATAAAGACCCTGTGTACATGTATTGATAAGACAACAGAGGAGAGTTCAGGGGCCGCTGAAAAAAAACAAAAACACACACAACTGCTTCTAAACGTCCGTTTACCAGCAGCGGTGTACATGAAGCCTTAGGGCCCTTTCATACGTGTGGACCATATGTCCGCTTTTTCATCCATCCGTTTGCAGATGAAAAAGGGACATACATTGGTCCCAATGTGATTGCGGGTGTCAGTGGATGACCATCTGCCGACACCCGTAATCACCCGCCTCCGCAAAGATCCGATTTTGCAGATGGAAGAATGTCCTATTTTTTTCTTCCGTCTGCGGATCGGATGAACACAGACACACGGTCCATGTTCATCCGATCCCCCCATAGGGGAGAGCGTAGAAAAGACAGGGCGGTCCCTGTACAGTGTGCAGGGATCGCCCTGTCAGCCGCCGGCTCAGCGGGGATATACGGAGCGATTCCCGATGAGCTTACGGACACATGGAGGCGGATCATTACTGATCCGCCCCGTGTGAAAGGGCCCTCAGTAAGCACATTTTAGGCACACATTTAACCCTTTAATTACCCGTTAACCCCTTTCCTGCCAGTGTCATTAGTACAGTGACCGTGCTTATTTTTAGCTCCGATCACTGTATTGGTGTCACTGGTCCCCAAAAGCGTCACTTGGTGTCCAATTTGTCTGCCACAAGATCGCAGTCCCGCTACAATTTGCTGATCACAAAAAAAATAAAAATTCCATAAAAATATCCCGTAGTTTGTAGACGCTATAACTTTTGAGCAAACCAATCAATATACACCTATTTACCAAGAATATGTAGCATACTACATATTGGCCAAAAATTTCGGAAAAAAATTATTTTGTACATTTTTTTTATTGGATATGTTTTAGTGCAGTAAGTAAAAAATATAATATAGCGCAGAAGCCTTAGTTGTAGCTAGTTGAAAACAGATATAACAAGATATATATGTATACCTAAACAGATGCCACCTTTAAACAATTATCATATAAGTAACGCAGTGCCGGTCATGGAACCAAGAACAGGTAGTGATCTCCATTTACACTTGTACGAATCCAAAGTTGTGCCGACTTTGGAGTGCAACTTTGGATGGGTGCAACTTGAAAACAACTTTGACCAGTGGGAATAGACAACTGTTGCATTATATGACCTTCAGGTAAGACTTTCATGCATCTTTCGAGGGTTAACATTGACATCTACGGTCCTCAAGTTGTATGAAAGTTGGACTAAAGTAGTGCATGAACTACTCTGAAGTCGCTGCAACTCGCACTTATATGAATGGTTAGATAGTAGGTGAGGTTAAAAAAAACAAAAAAAGACACAAGTCCAACTTATGTGTGCGATTATATGTCAGTATTACATTGTATATCCCTGTGTAGTGGTCATTCAGGTGCTTATCCAATAGTTTTTTTTTAAACCATCAATGCTCCCCGCTGAGACCACCACCTGTGGAAGGGAATTCCACATCCTTGCTGCTCTTACAGTAAAGAAAATCTAAAACAGAAGACAGATCAGCGCAATAAAACCCCAATGCTAAGCGGCTGGACAGTAGTTTAAGGTTAGACCTCTTTTCTTCTAATTTTAAAGAGTGGCCACGTGTCTTATTGAACCCACTTCAGCAAAAAAGTTTTATCCCTATAGTGGGGTCACCAGTACGATATTTGTAAGTTGAAACCCTATCCCCTCTCAAGCGTCTTCTCCAGAGAGAATAAGTTCAGTGCTCGCAACCTTTCTTCACAACTAATATCCTACAGACCCTTTATTAGCTTTGTTGCCCTTGGTACTCACTCCATTTCCAGTACTTCCTTCCTGAGGACTGGTGCCCAGAACTGGACAGCATACTCCAGGTGCGGCTGGACCAGAGTCTTGTAGAGCAGAAGATTTATCATTTTATCTCTGGAATAAATTCCCTTTTCAATGCTTGCCAATATTCTGCTTGCTTTGTTAGCAGCAGCTTGGCATTGCATACCATTGCTGAGTCTATCATCTACCTTGGTTATTATTGGAAAACATGATGTTGCATGACAAGTCGCACAAGTGTGAATGGAGCCTTACTTAGAATTACTGTTTTTCCACTTCTTGGTTGAGTGGGGCACTGGTGATGTAGCCCTAGCCTCATTAAATACATCCTGGGAAGGCTACATTACCAGTGCTTCTCCCCTCTGACGATGTGCACTGTCACATGTTCCAGGAAGCAGTTCCAGATAGTATGGCGAGATAGATTCATCTTCCCTTAGTGAAAATGACCACTGTGAGAAGAAGGGGGAAGAAAACAAATCTATGCATCGCTAAATATTTCCAAAGTGTCCTTGTAATTTTTAACATAAAGGTTGAAGCTAATCTTTTATGACTTTCTTGTCCTCCACAAACGACAGTGTTTGGAGCAAACTCTGCATCCTGGGAAGAAAGCCACATATATTTACAACAGCACCAGCAGAGGGACGGAGTACAGCAGAGGAGCACAAGGGTCACAAAGCAAGGTAACTCTGCAGCTGCCACACAGTGCTCCTACCCCCCCCCCTCTACAGCCCCAAAGATGCCACACAAATACCAACTTTTCTGAAGTATTCCCATAAAGCTAGATGCCACGGCTCTCTTCATTGGAATACTAAATAAAATTCAAAATACGGAAAGACTGGCGAAAGAGGAAATCTTACACGAGAATGAATGCGCTCTGCTTTCTGATCTGCTCTCTTCTTATATGCCATTTCTTCCAGTTCTTTATTTAAGAAGTAAAGGCGAACTTTCTGAGCATGTCTCTTACCCTGCAAAAAGAGTAATCAAAGCATTATTCCATGAAGAACTATTCACATCTAAAATGGACTACATAACATAACCAATACTGACAGTCAGGGCCGAAACTAGGGGGACATCTGCTACGGGCGCTGCCCGCTGACAGGAGTAATGAGAGCGGCATCATTACTGTCAGCTCAGCCCTGGGAGCAAGGAGGAGAGAGCACCGGGAGGAAGTATGGGCTGTGCATAGCTCAGCTGTCAACAGTCCCTCTTGTTTGCCCCTGGATGTTTTGAGGTTGGCCTCCATCAGGAACAGAGTGTGCCTCCTCTACTGAAAATGTCGCGGCTGTTAGAGCCAACGTGGCTTCTTTCCCTTTTTACAGTGAGCTCTGCATGGGGGGACAGCGAGAAAGAGAGTGAGCAAGAGAGAAAGAGAGCGAGCAAGAAGCGCGCGCAAGAGAGCAATACTCACCTTTCGATAGAAGCTGTTGCAGCGGTCCCGGCACACTGCTGTGACTGGCAACATGTCTCCCGGAGTTATTTCTGGGTTCACAGGCTTCCATGACTGATTGGACGGAGCCGCAATGACATCACTCCGGCACATGCGTGCGGGAGCCGCCAGTCAGGACACAACTACTGAAGAAACGGCACGAGCAAGCCGTTTCTTCAGTGCGCATGTGCCGATGACGCCAGACACATACAGCGGATACAGTGAATATCTCCTAAACTGTGCAAGTTTGGGGGATATTCATGGTACATACAGGTAAGCCTTATTATAGGCTTACATGTAGGTAAAAGTGGTGCAACGGCGTATACAAGCATAATTTCAGGCATAGGCTATATTATTAATATTTACATTGGTCTGAGCTGGAATTTATATATTTATATATATATATTTATATATATATATATATATATATATATATATATATATATATATATATATATATATATATATATATACATACACACACACACACACACACACACACACATACACACCATATCTGACTGATGCCCTGCAGATAAAGGAACTGGGGAATCTGTCCTCAGTCCCTTTCTCAAAAGTGAGCCACCAGAGGTCTTTGTAGACGCCTGATATTTCATCAAGCATCCAAACAGGATAAAAAAGTAAAATGTAAAAAAAAAAAAAAAAAAATATGTATAAAATAAAAAAAAGGATTCATACTGTCACCTACTTTTTACCAATCTCTGCCCTACTGACATCGTCCTCTTTGAGGGGGGGGGGGGCGCCGAACTAAGTCTTTGTCCCGGGTGAAAAATGTCTAGCTTCGCCATTGCTGACCCTTCCCTCCTAATTGATCGGCACACCCCCAGTATGACAGTACTTAGGCCTGGTAACTGGCTGAGCAAGTCCAGAGCACTGCGCTCCAGAAGGGCAAGCAGAGCACCAATGCCATGGAGTACTGTCATATTTGGGATTGAAATGTGGCAGACTACAGTCAAAGAATGGGTGCCAGACAAAATATTTTTCATTGTCATCCACTGAAAAGATCAGCCTGGTAACCAAGAAATGATCTGAAGCAACTTTATTAACTAGTAACATACCTCATAATGTGCATTTCTGTGGGATTCGAATTGTAGGACTGCTCCACACACTCTACAGAAGGTGTCGGTGAAGAGTTCCTTTTTGGTTTTCTCATCCAAAACTACTTCTGTAAACAAGAAAAAAAATTAATTAGGAAAAAAAACACAAAGCATAATAATATAGGGACTAATTATATTTATTTATTTTTTTTGCCCCATGATTGAAGAAGAAACAGAACGTGATAAGCTTCCGCAAAAGATAACTGGTAGCACAGTTGTGCATTGGCGAGGGAGAGTGCGGCGCCGTCATCCCCCAAGCAGGATAAGCCCAGATTTACAAATTATTGCAAGTCCTCCCCCTTGACATGCCACCAATCAGTTCCAGTATAATGAATAGATCTTAAAGTGATTGTAAAGCTACGTTGTTTTAAATTTAAAATAATAAACATGTTCTACTTCCCTGCTCTGTGCAATGATATTGCTCAGAGCGGCCCTGAACCTCTTCTTCTCCGGTCACCCACTGGTGATCTTGGCCCCTCCTCTTCTATAAGTGTCCCCATAGCAAGCTGCTTGCTATGGGGGCACGCATGCCGATGCTCCTGAGCTGGAATGTGTGCATCTATAGACACACACAGCACTGCTTGACCCCGCCCCCGACTCCCTCCTCACAGGATTTGACTGACAGCAGTCTTCTGTTGGTAAAGCCCATGAATGCAGGAAGAGCGCAGAGCAGTGGGACAAAGCTGGATCCGGAGTGGTGTCAGGTAAAGTGATTGGAGAAGACTTATTTTTTACTTTAATGCAGGGAATTCCATTATTTGTAAAAATGTGGCATTTAAAAGTGGATGTAAACCCCAAAAAAAGTTTTTTTTTTTTTTTTGATGTCACAATGTAGAGAATAAGATTTCCTATCATCTTTGCCCAGTCTTGCCACACAGAGTTAATCCAGCTCTGAGCAATCCACTTTTTATTGTTCAGTGAAATAAAACAGACTTCCAGATAAAGACCAAAGTCCTTGCTTGAGTGACAGTTTATTTACAAATTTCGTGCACTAGCTTGCAGACATGCACAGCTTCTGTAAAGTGCACAATTCACATCCCCCTCCAGCTCTCCCAGGATTGGCTGTCTTTCCTGTGTTTTGATTAAATGTTTTCAAAATATGGGGTGATGTAAAACATCACGGTTGAGCAGCGGTTTTACCACCCTTCAACTCCCTACCCCATTAGCTGCAGAGGTACGATGCTTTACTTTGCAGTTGTGGCAGGAATTCTACCCCCGTAATGCCTGCTGAACGTGACCCATTCAAGTGAATAGGGTTACTTGTGCGGGGTCCAAGGGGTTCAATCAGAAGGCAAAACAATGTCGCCTCACTGCCTGTGAAATGCTCTCTTAAGAGAGATCCAAACATAGACACAAACATAAACTTATTTTTACCACTACTAATTGAGCTTGTATCGTGAAATTTAGAACTCTGACACTGTTTTGATGTTGAATTTAAGAACTGTGAAAACGTGCAATAGACTTCCTCCGGATGTGGTTCTGGCCAGCTCAGTAGATTGCTTTAACCACTTAAGGACCGCCGCACGAAGATATACATTGGCAGAATGGCACGGCTGGGCACAGGGACGTATATATACGGTCCCTTTAAGAGCCAAGCCGTGGGTCGCGCACGCGACCCGGTCCGAAGCGCCGACACCCGATCGCCGCCGGTGGCCCGCGATCGGTCACAGGAGCTGAAGAACGGGGAGAGGTGAGTGTAAACACACCTTCCCCGTTCTTCACTGTGGCAATGTCAGTGATCGTCTGTTCCCTGATATAACGAACGACGATCACTGACGTCACACGTCCAGCCCCGCCCCCCTACAGTTAGAAACACACAAGGTCACACTTAACCCTTACAGCGCCCCCTAGTGGTTAACTCCTTCACTGTATTGTCATTTTCAATGGTCCCAAAAATGTGTCAAAATTGTCCGATGTGTCCGCCATAATGTTGCAGTCACAAAAAAAATAAATAAAAAAAAAAAAAAAACACGCTGATTTCCGCCATTCGTAGTAAAAAAAAAAAATATATTATTAATAAAAATGCCATAAAACTATCCCCTATTTTGTAAACGCTATAAATTTTGCGCAAACCAAATCGATAAATGCTTATTGCGATTTTTTTACCAAAAATATGTAGAAGAATACGTAACGTCCTAAACTGAGGTTAAAGAAAATGTTTTTTTATATCTTTTTTGGGGATATTTATTATAGCAAAAAGTAAAAAATATTGCATTTTTTTTCAAAAGTGTCGCTCAATTTTTGTTTATAGCGCAAAAAAATAAAAACCACAGAGGTTATCAAATACCACCAAAAGAAAGCTCTATTTGTGGGAAAAAAAGGACGCCAATTTTGGTTGGGAGCCACGTCAAACGACTGCGCAATTGTCAGTTAAAGCGACGCAGTGCCAAATCGCAAAAAGGGGTCAGGTCCTTAACCTGCATAATGGTCCGAGTCTTAAATGGTTAAAAAAGGACTAGTTTCTTTCCTAAATGTACATAATATAACTGGGTACTAACATTTATAGGTAAAGTTGATCCGGGGAAAATCAGATTGCCTCTCGGGGGATCAGGAAGAAATTCTTTCACCTGCTGTAGCAAATTGGATCATGCTTTGCTGAGGTTTTTTGCCTTCCTCTAGATCAGTGGTTCTCAACCTGGGGGTCGAATGACAATTTGCCAGGGGTCACTGAATCCTTGGCTGTTCCTGAAGCCCGCACCACTCTCCCAGCCTTTTTGCGGTCGCCCAGCTGCCCACTCAGCCTCCCCGCAGAAGCCCATTCAGGTCACAGCATAGCTGGGGGACGAAGATTAGAGGTCAGCTGACTTGTGAGGAATGTGAAGTGGGAGGGGCTGGAGGAGACCCTATCTCCTGATTTCAGCATAGGTGTCCCTGCTGCGAGACGCCACAGGGCTGGAGACACTGTGAAGCCGGAGACACAGTGAGTAACACTATCCGTTTCCCATTCTCCCCACTCCCCCAGAAAGATAAGAGAAGGGGGGAAAAAATAAGAATACGTGGAAGGGAGAGGAAATAAGGGGAGGAAGAAAAAGAATAAGAAAAAGAACAAGAAAGTGGGCTAGAGAGAGGGATGGGGGACACAAGAAATTAGGCTAGAGAGCCATAAAAGGGAAAGAAAAGAGAACAAAGAGAGTAGTAGTACATCCTAAAATGTACCATAAGGGTTTTTAATACTGTACATGTGGAAGGGACTCAGGGAGCGCTAAAAGTATGTGGGTTAGGGGCTTACTTGCCTTGCGTGCTGATAACCCACACTACGAAAATTTTACTGTAGGGGGTCCCCACAACTTGGGAAATTTTATTAAGGGGTCACGGCACTAGAAAGGTTGAGAACCACTGCTCTAGATCATAGGTGTCAAACACAAGGCCCGCGGGCCGAATCAGGCCATTTCTTGTGGCCCTCGCCCTCCTCAAGACCCTTACTTTCTGCTTTTAAGCAATGCATCCAGCTTCTTCCCAGCAGCAGCTTAAGGTAAGGGGGTACACTATAATGTAAGGGAGAGTGGGGGACTCAACTTCTGATGGTGGGGTGGCTCTTGAAATCTAATGTAAGGGGAGGGGATCATCTAATATTACAGATACAACCGGCCCTTTTGAGGGCAATCATAATGCTGATGTGGCCCACAATGAAATTGAGTTTGACACCCTTGCTCTAGATCAACTGTGGGTTGACCCGCAAAACGGCCTAGCCAAAAACCGCTGATAACAGCCTGTGTGTGCGCATGGACACAGAGGATAACATGATGGGGAGTTTATTGACTGCAGAACTTTTTTTATTGAAGCCAAAAACAGCTGCTGTAAAAACGTCCAGTGTGCATGAGGCCTAAAAGCCCAAATATATATTATATAATAATATATATATATATATATATATATATATATATATATATATATATATATATATATATATATATATATATATATATATATATATTTTTTTTTTTTTTTTACACTTTGACGTAAAAAAAATCATCTCTCTTTAAGCCCAAAAACAGGAAGTGACGTCGGAGGTTGCTCCAGTCCTCAAAAGGGCATGGAGCCGAGTGTGGGCTATCTTGCTGTCTAGCCATCAGCCGCATCAGGTTCTGGGCTTACCGTCAACTCCAGTAAGCTCGGAAAGGACCGGGAAGCAGCGGGAGGGGGGCACCTCTCCAGAAGTCTCTAAAAGTGATCCTGTGGTGAAGCTGCCACTGGGATCACTTTTATCTGATGCCGAATCACCCACAGAAAATAATGACATCAAGGTTATGGCAGCTAGGTGCTGCCATAAACCTGGTATTAAGTGACAAAATAATGATGTAAATTTTCTGTGGGTGACCAGCAATTGATTAAGCCCTGTCTGTGGACCACCATTTCTTGCAGGTTACCAGTCCTTAGATAAAAGGTGGTTGCATTTGTCTTCTTCTTTCAAGCTTTATTTGTTTATTTTCACCTGGTGATCTTGCCAGTAGCTTACTTCCTAAGAGCCGGTTCACACTGGGGCGACTCGTCAGGCGTCCCATTCAATGCAATGGAACCGTTCTAATAGAAGCGACGCAAGTCGCTCCGACTTAGAAAGAGGTTCCTGCACGACTTCGGGGGCGGCTCGGGGCGACCTGCATTGACTTCTATACAGAAGTCGTATTGCCGGTCGCCCCTGAAGTCGTGCTGTGGGAGTGTGAACCGGCTCTTAAGGTGACAACAACTTGAAACATTGTTTTAAGATAAGTAAAAGAAACCAGGACAGGATTCTGAGCCTCTCCTCTTATTCATAACAGAGGGGTATGGTTCTGTTTTTCTTGAAGTCAGCACAGGCAGGGAGTCCCCTTCTATTCCTTCATAGCCCCACAAACTAGTTTCTCCTATGTACAGATGGTGATCAAGTTGCACCAGTCTACATCATGCACAAAGCTCTGCATACCACTTTGGATTAGTACACTGCACACTGGTTATTATTGTCCAACCAGGCAAGATCTCTAGTCAAGATGTAATGAACTAAAGGACGCCTACCACTGTGCTGCAGATCCAGAGATCTGCATCTTCAAGTCCAGTCACTTATGTGTCCCCTGCCCACAGTTCTGCATTGCCCCAGTGGTTGCCAAGATCACTTTACACATCTTTTCAACTAACAAAATATGAGCTTACAACTGGCATGCTAGAGACACAGATCTCTGAGAATGCAGGTAAAGTAAAAATCAAGCTTTTTCACCTCAAATTCTTTTTAATTGGGTCCTGATATTTAAAAAAGAAAAAAAAAGGCTCCTACAGCCACAATGCTTGGGTTACCCGGCTCAAAAATGTTAAGTATCACTTCAAAAAAAAGGAGTTCAGATGTAAAAATGCATCAGAAAAAAAAAATGCTTAAATAACAGCAGCCTTATATGTAGAGCGGGTTAGAAAGAAGTACAGTATACATCTCCTGATCTCTGGTGTTTATCTGAAACATCCCTACAGCATTTCCATGTTCTGTGTTTCACACCTGGGGAGTAGATGGCACCTGAGCAAGCTCATGTACTGCTGTCTGGAGACTTGGCTCACTTCATATTGTTGGCATCACAGCACAGGTTTGGCAGAGCCACAACTTCAGCTTCTTTATTCCCATTTCTTCGGATCTGTGTGGACTGCAGTATTCTAAGTCTGTATTCACTAAGCAAAGTGCATTCCTGGTGATGTTGAAGCTTCTTTTCCAACATTTAAAAACAGTTTTATGGTGTTTTATGTAGGCATTTCCTGAGCTGAGCAAAGAGAAGCATTTGTAGAGGAGTTTTTGGGACATAAAAAGGCAATAAACTGCATGCATTGCGTGTTTACAGTCGCTCCCAACGACCGGCACAATTACAAATGAGATTTTGCTTGTTGAGCAGAAACACTTCGGTGTGAACGAGTACAACCACTTTCAGACTGCCGCCTGCAATGTACTGGCGGCCCGTGTAGGCAAAGCAGTGCACCGATACGTTGCTGCCTGCTTCTGGTTTTAGGGCGAGTGCATGCCCCCACGTGCCGACACCTGCTGTGATTGTACACAACGGGCGTCTGTCAGAAAGTCCCAGCCAATTATTCATGGCTGGGACCTGCTGATCGCTTGTGTCCAATCACAGCCCAGAGCCCTGTGTTGACAATCAACATAGGACTCTGTACAGAGGGAATAATCTCTCTGTTTCTTATCCCTTCAAAGCAGAGATAAGAAACAGAGACAAGTTAGTAAAAGCAGTACACATTTAACCCCTTAAAAAAATATAAATATAATCCTGCGCTTAGGATAATAATAGGAATAAGCTGCTGCCCCCCTAATAGAATCCCCAAAGGAGATACTAAAAAAAAGTATTGACTATAATATAATAAAATTGTGTATATATTATTAATACCTCAAAAACAGTATTAATAAACAATAATACATAAAACTCCTAATGCATGTGGTGGTGCTGACGGTATGGATGAGCCTATAATCCCTTACGCAATGATGGAGAAGCAAGGCTTGGGTCATCCAACCAGCTTTGCCATATAAGGTTAAACTTTTTAATCTCATTGCGATGTCGATATGCCAATTGTTCCCTAAGGAGAAGAGATTTAACATATGTAATTTATTTGGCCCTAGTAGGCACAGCTGTCGCCAACCAGAAGCGTGCTATGAGTTTCCTAGCCAGATATAACAATCTGGTTACCATAATGTACATACCTTTTGGATACATTTCAGTCCAATATCTAGTAAGCTTCGGGCATCGCCAAATACTATGTCTAAAGTCTCCCCTATGGATCGCACACTTTGGGCACTGGGGGTAAATCTCTTCTTCCCCATTCATATAGTTCAGGGATATGCAATTAGCGGACCTCCAGCTGTTGCAGAACTACAAGTCCCATGAGGCATAGCAAGTCTCTGACAGCCACAAGCATGACACCCAGAGGCAGAGGCATGATGGGACTTGTAGTTTTGCAACAGCTGGAGGTCCGCCAATTGCATATCCCTGATATAGTTGAACGGGAGTGCAATAGGACCTATGCAATATGAATAATTGGGACAGCTTATGGGACCGACATCACTGGGATTGACTAAGGCCATATGCCACCGATCTCCATCTATAGTCCCCATGTCAGAGGCCCACTGAATTCTACACTTAAGAGAAGCAGTATTCTGTATTGAGGAAACTAGTGTTGAATAAGCCCGTAAAATAACCCCCCCCCCCCCTTTAGGTTATTCGCCCGCAAGATCTCCTGAAGAAATAGATTTATGAACAGATAAACTTACAGTCTGTGATTGGAATTGTAACGCGCGCCTGAGTTGAAGGTAGAGGTCGACCGATATGGGTTTTTCTCTGGCCGATGCCGATATTTTGAAATCGCGGCAGCCGATAGCCGATTTATGATGCCGATTTTTCAGGCGCTTTTCGGCTAAACAGTAAAGTTAGCCCATATTTTTTTTTTTTTCGGCCAAAAGTTATATATTTTTATTACACAAAAACAGGTAATAAACTTTGACGAAAAAAAAAAATATGGGCTAACGTTACTGTTTAGTTATTATTTTTTTATTTGTTAAAGTATATTTTTTCCCAAAAAAATGTGTTTGAAAGACCGCTGCGCAAATACTGTGTAACATTAAATATTGCAGCAATCGCTATTTTATTTCCTAGGGTCTCTGCTAAAAAAAAAAAAAATATATAATGTTTGGGGGTTCCAAGTAATTTTCTAGCAGAAAATACAGGATTTTTACTTGTAAGCAACAAGTGTCAAAAAAGATTTAGCCTTTAAATGGTTAAACTGAGAACTCTCCTACACTTCAGTTCATTGATAAGTAGCAACATTGTATATCTTTTCTAAAAACTTGGCAGGCTGCCCAGGAGAGAGAGAAGGTCTTCTACGGGAAGCTTCAGGCAACTTGCATTGACTTCTATTACAGAAGCTTTTTGCAAGTCGCGGTGCTGAAGTTTAAATCGGCTTTTTTAAAGCACAAATCGGCCGATGCCGATTAATTAAAAAAAAAAACGCCAAATATCGTCCGATCTCTAGTTGAAGGTATCGATAGAATTGTTTCCGTGTTAAGGAGAACTCTTGACTCAAAGGTCAAAGGGATTTAAGCACACTACCACTATATAGATGTTGAAAAAAACATATCCCTTGTCGTGCCCAAAGGCAAAAAAAAAAAAAACGCAGTTTAGATAGTTCCGAATAGTTGGGGGGGGGGGGGCAGGGGGTAAATTCCAACGGTCCAGCTATAGTCAAAGCCCCCTTAAGCTGCCTTCCAGTCTTTGTGAAGCAACAATACTGTCGGAGAAGACGTAGGAAAACCCGGTAGGCCCATCTCCAGATGAGAGCCAGCCATTAAAATAAGATTGGTGCAAGTCATCAATTGAACCATTGGATCATCCGAGTCACGAAGAGCCCATCCTGTAAGTTGCTGCAGCTGTTCTGCTAGAAAGTACATCTTGGGGTGTGGTAACCCTTTAAATATTTATTTATTATCAGTCCTGTTGGGGGGGCTTTGGCGAGATGTCCCTGACATCTCCCTTTTGAGACAGAGAAAGGGACAGTCTCTTTCTCTGCAGCCTCAGCTGCACTGGAAATGAATGGACAGGAGACAGATGCTCCTCTACATTCATAAACTGAAGTATTGTAAACACAGTTTATGATGCTCAGTTATGAATGGACAGAATCAGTGATCACTGTCTGTTCATTTGGAGAAGGAAGGAGTCGGTAAATGACAGATTTACCAGCTCCTTCTTTCGCTCTCCATCCTGACAGATTAAGGACAAAAGGGGGAAAAGGAGCACGGAGGGGAACAGGAGGAGCATATGGGGACAATCAGGGTGGATCAGTACGGCGGTGGGGTTACAAGCGCTGATCCCCCTGAATAGATTTCAATAAAAGCAGCTGAAAGCCGCAGGAGGGAGAGGAGGAAAAGTGTCTGTCAGCTGCTTTATTAAAATCTAGTGGGTTCAGTGCTTGTAATTCCCCCCACCGATCACTCCTGACTGCGAGGTATCGGATCAAGCATCGGAGCATTTGCTTGAGTACAAGTACTCGGGGAAATGCTTGGTATCGGCACCAATACTAGTATCGGTGCAACCCTAGTAAAAAGCCTTGATTTAAGGAATAATTTTTAAAGAGCAACCGGCATCCCACAGCGGGCTCCTCCTCTGACCCGCTGTTGACTCACCGACAGTCCCATTCACTTTAATGGGATGGCTGGTGATGCAGCAGTATCACAAGGTGGGGGACGTGGCGTCAGCAGGTGAATGGATGCCCGCTAACAGGTGCTGCCATGATGGATCTGAAATTACAGGAGCTCTGTAAATGTAAGGACTTATTGTATAGAACCTCCCATGCCTATAACTGGATTCTCTGAGCATGTTTTATAAAGTTTTGATGTCATGGCTGGCAAGGGAAAGATTGTAAAGTGGTTCTAAAGCCAACACATTTATTAAAGCTGAGCTTCACCCAAAAGGAAAGCTCCGCCTCTTTGCCCCCCCCGCTGCCACATCTGGCACCTTTGGGAGGAGAGCGGGTACCTGGTTTTGACAGGTACCCACTCCCACATCCAGATGACTTTGCAGCGGCAAACTCAGCCGGAAGTTCGGCCCCCCTCCTCATACCCCACTGCTGGACCATACACAAATCGCAGCGTGTTTTGCGCAAGCGCAGTAGGGAAGGCTTGCCAATTCCCCTTAGCCAAGATGGCGGTGGCGGCAGCAACACTTGAACTCAGATTGTAAAGACACCGCTGGATTCGTGGACAGGTAAGTAATAATCCACATATTAAAACATCAGCAGCTACAGTTTTTGTAGCTGCTGACTTATTTTTTTCTGAAGGAGCCTGGAGCTCTGCTTTAATGCATTCCCTGCATAAAGATAACATGTTAGAGCTTGCCTTCCTCCCCCGACCTACCTAAATACTTACCCAAGTCCTCAATCGATCCAGCAATGCACACAGCTGGATCTCTCCAGCTCCTCCTCTTTACACCAGGGACTTGGACAGCATGGGAGTCATTGGCTATCAGCTTGGGAGTGAGCACACCTGCATGCCCCCTTAGCAAGAGATTTTGATATGGGGGCACACGGAGAAGATCAGCAACCAAGATCACCAGTGTGGGATTCCAGAGGAGGTTGTTCCGGGGTGCTCTGTGCCTTACTAGTACAGAACAGGGGAGTATAAAAGGTTTATTTTTTTAAATTGCCTTTAGTAAAACTTTAATAAGGTGTACGTGGCCTTTTACTTCACCGATGACAACAAAGAATTTGATAGGAAAGAAAAAAAGCAAACTGCCGCATTCTGATGACATCACAAATTCCAGTTTATTAAGCTGACCAGCACTGTAGGGAACTCCCTGTTGATGCGTTTCACCCAACAGGCCTTACTCATAGGAGGCAGGCTTCTATCTCTACATGTAATGTGTTGGAGCATGGACAGCTCAATATACCACCTGCACCCGGTGCTGAAGACAGAGCGGGAGGGATTTGGCTTGAGAGAGAAGGAAACCAACCAATACACACACACACTAAGATTTAAAACCCAACTTTACCCTTTTTAATAAAAATTACATTTTCAGATTCCCATAGCTGCCACCCAACATCCGAGTTGCATGACTCTGAGGCCCCGTACACACGAGGAGACATGTCCGATGAAAACGGTCCGCGGACCCTTTTCATCGGACATGTCTCCTGGGAGCTTTTGGTCTGATGTGTGTACACACCATCAGATCAAAATCCCCGGACAGAGAACGCGGTGACGTAGAAGACACCGACGTTCTCAAACAGGGAAATGCAATGCTTCCACGCATGCGTCGAATCAATTCGACGCATGCGCAGGATTTGGAGACGCTGGTTACACGTCATAACCAGCGGACATGTCCGATTAGGTGTACTAACCATCAGACATGTCCGACGGACATGTTTCCAGCGGACAAGTTTCTTAGCTTGCTAAGAAACTTTTGTCTGCTGGAAACCTGTCCGCTAGGCCGTACACACGGTCGGACATGTCCGCGGAGACTGGTCCGCGGACCAGTTTCAGCGGACATGTTCGACCGTGTGTACGCGGCCTCAGCCTCACTTAAAACATTAGTCCAGGGAGTAAAAATGCCCCATCATTGGCATTAGTGGAAGCAATAGTGCTCCATGGTTGGTACCATGGGAAGAAATGGTGCCCCTTTATTGGTGTCAGGGTGAGGAACAGTGCCCCATCATTGGTATCAGTAGGAGGAATAGTACCTTGTATAGGTGGGAGGAATAATGCCCCCAAGGGCCACATAAATGCAAGCAAAGGGCCATATCTGGCCCCCGGGCTGTAGTTTTGAGACCACTGTTGTAAACCATCACCCCATTCAATAGATAGTAAAGAAACAGCTCAAGAAGAACTTCATCCTCCCCACCCACTTTCCATCACTGAACTTTTGATATTATGTAAATCCCTTACAGGTATGAAGCCTGCCAATGCCGATCACTCTGCTGCCCGGTTGTCATGTTGAGCAAGAGCTTTCAGTAGGACCTTCTACCTGCATATCTGAAATTAAAATCAGCTGCTCCGTTTCAATAAAACCAAATTACATCTTTTCCCCAACACTAAATTAAACATTATATAATCTTCTCACATGAGCAAGATCTCAATTTCATGTTAGCTATCAGTAACATGCAAAATCCAGAATATTGCTGCACTCCTTGGTATCTTTATTGAAGCATTAAAATCACATCACAGGTATGACAGCAACATAAAAAGGTAACATATTTCGCACTAAAGTCAAACCTTTGAGTAAGCGCCGACTTTAGTGCAAAACGAGTTACCTTGTACCAAGGCGTGTAGCAAAATCCCAGGTTTTGCACATTCGTGAATCTCACAAACGATCTTTGCAGCACCCTGGGTGTCAGTTCACAACATGTGAGAGTCCGTCATTCACCTAGAGCGCCATTTCTTTGGCCTCACTGAACATGGTTCATGTTGGCTACATCAGAATGGCAGCACATAGCTAATGACCAAACTTAAATTTCTATAAACTCAATGCTAGTGGAAGCAAAACTATAAAAACTAAGGTGGCCAGCTAGATCCACATTCATCTTCTGACTGTTCTAAATTATGTGTACCATCGTTAGGGGAAAAAAGTATTTGATCCCCTGCTGATTTTGTATGTTTGGCCACTGATAAAAAAAAAAATGGTCAGTCTAATTTTATTGCTAGGTTTATTTTAACTAGGGTTGTCCCGATAATCTCACGTGACAGCGGCACATGTGTCAGTAGTTTTTTCCTTTTATCTCTAACAATTTTTTTTTTTTTACATTTTTTTTTATTTACAATGCTTTCTTTTTTTTAAGAGGAGGGGGTGGACCATGTCAGTGTGTTTTTTTCTTTTATTTTATTATTTTCTACAATAATTTTTTTTATTCTTTTTTTCAGCCCTGTTGGGGTGCTTTGGCGAGATATCAGGGGTCGTAACAGACCTTTGACATCTCCCCTTTGAGACAGAGAAAGGGACTAGGGACACATGTTCCCCAGTCCCTTTCTCAGCAGCATCAGCTGTACTGAAAATGAATGGAGTGAAGACAGCCGCTTCTCTTCATTCATAAACTGAAACATTGTAATCACAGTTTACAATGTTTCAGTTATGTGAATAGACAGAGTCAGTGTTCACTGACTCTGTCCATTCAAAGCAGTTAGGAGCCGGACTTACCGGCTCCTACCCCGCTCTCCATCCTGACAGTTCCAGGGGGTGGAGGAGCACGGAGGGAGAGAGAAACACGGGGGGGGGGGGGGACACGGAGGGAGAGAGAAACACGGCGGGGGACATGGAGGGAGGGAGACTGCAGCAAAACTAAGGGGGACTGGAGGATACGGGACAGTCAGCGGTAATCGTGTGTGGGGGAGTTGCAAGCACGATCACTGCTGATTTTAAAGCAGCTGAAAGCTGGGGGAGGGGGGAGAGAAGCGGAGAAATTAGTTTTAAATCTATACAGCGGTGATCGGTGCTTGTAACTTCCCCATGCACTGATCACCGCTGACAGTACAAGTATCGGTCCCAATCCTAGTATCGGTATGTAGAATACGTATCGGCCTAAACTGGAAAAAATTAGTTTTTTTTATATATATTTTTTAGGGGATATTTATTATAGCAAAAAGTAAAAAACATTTTTTTCAAAATTGTCGCTCTATTTTCGTTTATAGCACAAGGCATCAAATATCACCAAAAGAAAGCTCTATTTGTGTGAAAAAAAAAAAGGACACCAATTTTGTTTGGGAGCCATGTTGCAAAATGTACTCTGGTCTTTGGCCAGCAAAATGGTCCAGGGCTAAAGTGGTTAAAGGGAGTGCTCCTAATCTCAGATTTAGGCTGGGTTCACACTACGGTTTTCCCGTCCGTCAGCCGCATACGATTTCAGTATTGAAAACGTACGGGCCCGGACGGGAAAACGTATAGATAGAGAATGCATTGCAAATCGTATGCACTCAGATGCATCCGGGTGCGTACGATTTGCTGGCAAAACGTTTTTTAAACGTCCGCAAAACCGTGTTCAACCACGGTTTTGCGGTCGTTTTTAAAACAGTATGGCAAACGCATACGTTTTCCTTTAACATTAATGTTAATGGAAAACGCACATGTGTGCGGTTCCATACGTTCCCGTCCGTTTCAGCCGCATACGGTTTTCCATATAAATCGTATGCGGCTGACGGACGGGAAAACCGTAGTGTGAACCCAGCCTAATACAGGTAACAAAAGACACCTGTCCACAGAAGCAATCAGATTCCAAGCTCTCCACCAGGGCCAAGACCAAAGAGCTGTCCAAGAATGTCAGGGACAAGATTGTAGACCTACACAAGGCTGTAATTGGCTACAAGACCATCGCCAAGCAGCTTGGTGGGAGGGTGACAACAGTTGATGCGATTACTCGCAAAAAAAGTATTCATACCCCTTGAAACTTTCCACATTTTGTCATGTTACAACCAACAACAAATGTATTTTATTGGGATTTTATGTACGAGACCAACACAAAGTGGCACATAATCGTGATTTTTTTTTTTTTTTACAAATGTGAAAAGTGTGGCGTGAATTTGTATTCAGCCCCTTTACTCCGATACTCCCAACTAAAATCTAGTGGAACCAATTGCCTTCAGAAGTCACCTAATAAATAGAGCCCACCTGTGTGCAATTTAATCTCATAAATATAGCTGTTCTGTGACGCCCTCAGGTTTGTTCTAGAACCTTAGTGAACAAACAGCATCATAAAAGGCCAAGTTACCCACCAGACAGGACAGGGATAAAGTTGTGGAGAAGTTTAAAGCTGTGTTAGGTTATAAAAAAAATATCCCAAGCTTTGAACATCTCATGGAGCTCTGTTCCATCCATCATCCGAAAATGGAAAAAAAAGAGGCACAACTGCAAACCTACCAAGACACGGCCGTCCACCTAAACTGACCGTCCGGGCAAGGAGAGCATTAATCAGAGAAGCAGCCAAGAGGCCCATGATAACTCTGGAGGAGCTGCAAAGATCCACAGCTCAGGTGGGAGAATCTGTCCACAGGACAACTATTAGTTGTGCACTCCACAAATCTGGCCTTATGGAAGAGTGAAAAAGGAGCCTCTTAAGGGACAAATAGATAATCTATGATAAAATTGGTCCACCTTTACAGAAAAATCTGTAAGGTGAACTTACATAGGACCACCCCCCAGTCCCGCTGACCTGGAGCGCGGCAATATCCCGCTATGAGCCTTTGTATAGCCACGTCACCGGTCCGAGGCTTTCTCTGTTCTCCCCCCGCTGACAGGTTGGGCTACGCAGGTTCCGATTCAGGTGGTACGTAAAAGGAGAATTCCAATTGGTCGGTGCCGCCCATGTGACCAGTTAGAATGCTCCTAAACGTGTTTTGGGGATTAATCTGCAGGGGGGGGGGGGGGTAGGGATTTGTAACCCCCGCATCAGTGACGTGACTATACCAGGGCTCATACCGGGATATCACCACCCTCTAGGTCAGCAGGACTTGGGGGGGTGAGGAGGGGGTCCTGCATAAGTTCACCTTACCGATTTTTCTGTAAAAGGTGAACTTACCCTGACTTGGAGAGGATCTGCAAGGAGGAGTGGGACAAAATCCCTCCGGAGATGTGTGCAAACCTGGTGGCCAACTACAACATCTGACCTCTGTGATTGCCACCAAGTCATGTTTTGCAAAGGGGTTAAATTCTTATTTCACTCATTAAAATGCAAATCAATGTATAGCTTTTTGACCAATAATTTCTTTGTTAGTGGGCAAATGTACAAAGTCACCAGGGGGTTCAAATACTTTTTCCCCCCTCTCTCCATGTTCCACATATAGTTGCAATAGGTAACCAGATTCAGGATTGGACTATTCAGCAACAGGAATAAATATCCCCAGAAATTGCTCTTTTCCACAAACTGGACAATGAAATTCCTAAAAAAAAAAAAAAAAAAAAAAAGAAGAAAATAGGACTGGCCCGTTACACAATCCTTGCTGCTAGAATTGCAATTGTGAGACGTTGGAATCAGTCTCACAATAGTCAATTGAATTATGGATCAGAGATAAACTCGCATGTATTCTTCAAAATAACCAAACTAAAATCAACAAAACGTGGGACCCTGGGATTCACGATTTGTTGGTGGACTAGCGAGGCCTCAGGCCTCGTACACACGACAGAGATTCTCGGCAGAATTCGCCGAGAAACTCGGTCAAAACCCGGATTCTGCCGAGAATCTCTGTCGTCTGTACAGTTTTGGCTCGATGGAGCCGCCGAGGAGCTCGACGAGAAAATAGAGAACATGTTCTCTATTTTCTCGTTGGCCGCGTTGTTCTATAGGAGAAGGCGGCCCGCCGAGCTCTTCGGCGGCTTCATCCCAAAACGAGACGAGGAACTTGACGTGCCAAGCACGTCGAGTTTCTCTGTCGTGTGTACGAGGCCTCAGAAGCACCTTCCCTGTTGCTCTCATCTCCAATCTTTCTCCCTTCTTATATGTGCAGCAATAATACGTGTCACACCGATTATACACGGCTCAAAAAAAGGAAAGGAACACTTTGAAAACAAATCAGATCTCAACGGGAAAAATCTCATGCTGGATATCTGATATGGAAGGGGTAATGTGTTAGGAATGAAAGGCTGGCACATCATTTGATGGAAATGAAAAATTATCCACCTACAGAGGGCTGAAGTCAAAGCCCCCCCCGAAAATCAAAGTGAAAAAAATATGCAGCAAGCTAGTCCATTTTGCTGAAATTTCATTGCAACAACTCAAAATGGTCCTCACTACTTTGTATGGCCCCCAAGTGCTTGTATGCATGCCCAACATCAGGGCATGCTCCTAATGAGACGACGGGTGGTGTCCTGGGGTATTTCCTCCCAGATCTGGACCAGAGCTTCACTGAGCTCCTGAACAGACTGAGGTGCAACCTGGCGGCACCAGATGGACTGAAACAATGTCCCAGAGGTGTTCTTTTGGATTTAGGTTAGGTGAGCGTGGGGGCCATTCAATGGTATCAATTTCTTCATCCTCCAGGATTTGGCTGCATGCTCTCGCCACATAAAACCGGGCATTGTCATGCACCAGGAGGAACCCAGGACACACTGCACCAGCGTAGGGTCTGACAATCGGTCCAAAGATTTCATCCCAATACCTAATAGCAATCAGGGTGCCATTGTGTAGCCTGTAGAGGTCTGTGCGTCCCTCCATGGATATGCCTCCCCAGACCATCACTGACCCACCACCAAACCGGTCATGCTGAACGATGTTACAGGCAGCATAAAGTTCTCTGCGGTTTCTCCAAACCCTTTCACGTCTGTCACATATGCTCAGGGTGAACCTGCTCTCATCTGTGAAAAGCATGGGGCACCAGTGGCAGACCTGCCAATTTTGGTGTTCAATGGAAAATGCCAATCTAGCTCCATAGTGTCCGGCAGTGAGCACAGAGCACACTAGAGGACGTCGGGCCCTCCACCCACATGAAGTCATTTCTAATTGTTTGGTCAGACATTCACACCAGTGGCCTGCTGGAGGTCATTTTGTAGGGCTCTGGCAGTGCTCATCCTGTTCCTCCTTGCACCAAGAAGCAGATACTGGTCCTGCTGGGTTTAGGACCTTCTACGGCTCTGTCCAGCTCTACTAGAGGAACTGTCTGTCTCCTGGAATCTCCTCCATGCTCTTGAGACTGTGCTGGGAGACATGGCAAACCTTCTGGCAATGACACGTATTGATGTGCCATCCTGGAGGAGTTGGCCTGCCTGTGCAACATTTATAGGGTCCAAGTATCCCCTTGTGCTACCAGTAGTGATACTGACCCAAGTGAAATGCAAAACTAGTGAAAAACAGTCAAAAGATGAGTAGGGAAAAAAAATGTCAGACACCTCCACCTGAAAAAACATTCCTGTTTTGGAGGTGGTCTCTTGTTGCCCATCTAGTGCACCCTGTTAATTTCAAATTAACAGCAAAGCATCTGAAACTGATTAACAACCCCCTCTGTATACACCCCTCCCCCCAGGAGTTCTGATTCAAAAGTCTTCCTTTAATTTTTTTGCGCAGTGTATATTGAAACTTCTACCAATCTTTGCTATAAATTAGGTTTACTGAACATAAAGCAAACTAGATTATATTTCTAGCTATTCTATTTTAATAGCTCTGTTTTTATCATGGTTTGGAACTTCTATTATGTTAACAAATACAGAAATCTTGTATGTTGAGCTTGCATTTCTATTTGTTCTGTTTGTCTACACCCATTGTTCTGTTCATTTATAAATAGTGCCCAACGGTTAGTAATTTTTTCCTGATGGAAGAGTTCTGTCTTACTTGAATAAACAGATTGCAATATAAAATCAGCCGCTCCAAGTACTGTTTATGTAGAATATGAAATGCCATCTCTTGGATAAAGTTTAGCCCACTCTAACGGATCAGTGGAGTTTGTCTTGGGCACCTGTAGTGCTGGTTAGTGGCCCCGCACCTGGAATCAGCAGTAGCAAGGGAGCTGCATGAGGGACTCGAGTATAACTTTCTTCAGCAGATAAGAGAAGGAGGAAAACCGTGCAGCATGGAAGAAGGTGGGAAGAAGTGGATAAGAGGAGGGGGCCAAAAAAAAAACAACGTACTAGTCCATTATATCTAGTACTTTCCTCCTCACATCCCAATTTTTTTTTTTGCATTTCTTTAACCTCCCTGGCGGTATGATTATTTCAGATTTTAGGTGCTGAAAGCGGTACAATTATTTGCAAGGCAATTTGGCATTTTATACTGTAGGCCTGTAATTTTTAGGAATAACTCACTTAAATCTGACCAAACAAGAGTCTAGTAGGCATCCCGGGTACATTTTTTTTAAAAACAAAATTATAAATTATAATATAATAAATAATTATAACAAATAAGAATATAATTATAAAAATTATTCAATAATGTAATCAAATCAAAAACACTGAAATTTGCTCAGTTGCAGAATTGTCGCTGTCATTACTTATTTTTTTATGACGAATTTCCCCACAAATCGCTATCGCTCAATTCTGCAAGTGATTATAATTTATTATCGCTGTTTTCTAGCTGCTCTAAAACCATTTTTGACATAAAGGGACACTTTTGGTTGCTATTAGCAATCTACAGTTTGCAGGCAGAAAGAACAGTTTTTATTATATAAAAGAACATGTAGGACACTGGGCAGACCACTAGGGACAAGGGGGGGGGGGTGTATTTTTTACATACAGTACTGTAATCTATAAGATTACAGTATACTGTATGTAATGTGTTTGTTTACTCTTTTGAATTTGGCGCCGTTCTCCGCCCCCGTGCGTCATAACGTCGCAGGGAACGGAGATCGGCAGCACACAGGCACTGTGAATCGAGCGAGGACACCGCTCGCTCACACAGCGCGGCAGCGTCACAGGATCCAGGGACAAGGTAAGTAAACACTGCCTGTGAATGCTGCAAAACGATCCCGAGTCTGACTCGGGGTTACCGATCGCAGCACAAAAATGTAACCCTGAGTCAGACTCAGGAATACCGCCCAGAGGGTTAAGTGAGCAGTCTAGGGTGACATCACTGCTTCTTCATAGACATAGTTGGGGCTTGTGCACAAATGACCAGGGGCCGGTAAATGCAAACGGTTGAGCTGCAGTTTTTACGTCCCTTTAAGACAAGGGCATGCTGTACACATGCCGTGGCAAAAGTCTGTCCCATTCAGCAGGTGGTACCGCCAAATGCAAAACAGTGGGTTGGTACTTTCAGGGTTAAAACAGGCGGCAGCAAGAAGAAGACATTGCCCTCCACTGCCTGCCAGAGGTCTCTGAAAAAGCAATACATCACAGATTGCTTTCAGAGAAGCGGCAAAGGCTGCCGCACACGTAAACAAGTCCTAAGGAGAACTTTTATGGATGGGATTTTTTACCAAACATCCATGGTCATAAAACAAAATATATCTGAAAAGAATGTTGGTGAATAACAGATTCACAACTTTATAAAAATGTCCCTATGTGTGCATTGTCACCGTAGGACAGGAATTATGTTACCGGTAGGACTGTCAGGTAAAAAAAAAAAAAAGAGAAGCCTAAGGCCCTTTTCACACTGGGGTTTTACCCCCGCTAGCGGCCGAGAAAGGGTTAAAACTGCCCGCAATGCACCTCTACAGAGGCGCATTGTCGGCGGTATAGCTGCGCTGTCCCATTGATTTCAATGGGAAGGAGCGGTATACACACCGCTCAAGATGCGGCTAGCAGGACTTTTTATTTTAACATCCTGCTAGCGCACCGCTCTAGTGTGAAAGCCCCAGGGGCTTTCACACTGGAGAGACAGCAGCGACTGTTTAGGGTCGGTTTGCAGGCGCTATTTTTAGCGCAATAGCGCCTGCAAACTGCTCCAGTGTGAAAGGGGTCTAAAAACCAAAACAAATGTAGCGCCACATCTAAGAACTGCTAAGCTACAATATATTAAAGATTTTTTTAGATACACTTTAAAGTGAGGCACAATTAAAGCCAAAACTTTTGATAGAAGTACCTACAGCGAGGGAAAAAAAGTATTTGATCTCCTGCTGATTTTGTTTGCCCACTGACAAAAAAAAAAAAATTATCATTCTAATTTTAATGATAGGTTAACAGGGAGACAAAATAACAAATATCCAGAAAAATGCATTTCAAAAAAGTTATAAATTGATTTGCATTTTAAATGAGTGAAATAAGTATTCGATCAACTATCAGCAAGATTTCTGGCTCCCAGGTGTCTTCTATACAGGCAACGAGCTGAGATCAGGAGCACTCTCTTAACCACTTAAGCCCCGGACCATTTTGCAGCTAAATGCCCAGACCAGGTTTTGCGATTCGGCACTGCGTCGCTTTAACAGACAATTGCGCGGTCGTGCGACGTGGCTCCCAAACAAAATTGGCGTCCTTTTTTCCCCACAAATAGAGCTTTATTTTGGTGGTATTTGATCACCTCTGCGGTTTTTATTTTTTGCGCTATAAACAAAAATAGAGCGACAATTTTGAAAAAAAATGCAATATTTTTTACTTTTTGCTATAATAAATATCCCCCAAAAACATATATAATTTTTGTTTCCCCTCAGTTTAGGCCGATACGTATTATTCTACCTATTTTTGGTACAAAAAAAAAAAAAAAAAAATCGCAATAAGCGTTTATCGATTGGTTTGCGCTAAATTTATAGCGTTTACAAAATAGGGGATAGTTTTATTGCATTTTTATAAATTATTTTTTTTTTACTACTATTGGCGACGATCAGCGACATTATGGCGGACACTTCGGACAATTTTGACACATTTTTGGGACCATTGTCATTTTCACAGCAAAAAATGCATTTAAATTGCATTCTTTATTGTGAAAATGACAGTTGCAGTTTGGGAGTTAACCACAGGGGGCGCTGTAGGAGTTAGGGTTCACCTAGTGTGTGTTTACAACTGTATGGGGGT
This sequence comes from Rana temporaria, assembly GCF_905171775.1. Taxonomy (NCBI): domain Eukaryota; kingdom Metazoa; phylum Chordata; class Amphibia; order Anura; family Ranidae; genus Rana; species Rana temporaria. Next base: position 639,569,206 of record NC_053489.1, read on the forward strand.
GTGGCTGTAGGTCCGACGTCATCGATCGAGTCTCCCTATAAAAGGGATGACGCGATCGATACGCCGCCACAGTGAAGCACGGGGAAGCCGTGTTTACATACGGCTCTCCCCGTTCTTGAGGTCCGGGGAGCGATTGCGACAGAGTGGCTATAAACGAATAGCCGCGCCGTCGTCCCGGATCGCTCCCCGAGGGAATCCGCCCGCCGCGGAGGGGGTCCCGATCGGACCCCCCACCCGCTAGAAGGCAAGGACGTATATATATGCCCATCTGCCTGTCCGTGCCATTTTGCGGACGTAAATAGTCGTGCGGCGGGCGTTAAGGGGTTAAGCCGGTTAAATTTTCGAACAAATTTTCTTTTCAAAATCATAAAGTTTTTTTTTTTTTGTAATCCAATGATGCCACCATTGATTTTCGAAATTTGGCCGACAAAATATTCATGTTTTGCCGAGAATATTTTCTCTCCGGTAATATTCTATTTTTTTTCTATTACATTTCTAAAAGGGAGTGCTCCTAATCTCAGCTTGTTACCTGTATAAAAGACATCTGTCCACAGAAGCAATCGGATTCCAATCTCTCCAACATGGCCAAGACCAAAGAGCTGTCCAAAGATGTCAGGGACAAGATTGTAGACCTACACAAGGCTGGAATGGGCTACAAGACCAATCGCCAAGCAGCTTGGTGAGAGGGGGACAACAGTTGCTGCAATTATTCACAAATTTAAGCTCGAAACAACCCACTCAATCTCCCTCGGTCTGGAGCTCCATGCAAGATCTCACCTTGTGGAGTTTCAGTGACCATGAGAATGACGAGGAATCACCCCAGAACTACACGGGAGAATCTGGTCAATGAACTCAAGGCAGCTGGGACCATAGTCACCAAGAAAACAAACACACTGCGCTGTGAAGGACTAAAATCCTGCTCAAGAAAGCACATGTACAATCCCGTCTAAAGTTTGCTAATTAACATCTGAGTCAGCGGAGAACTGAGCAAAAGTGGTGTGGTCAGAAGAGAGCAAAAATCAAGCTCTTTGGCATCAACTCAACTCAGAGAAGGAGGAAAGCTGCCTATGACCTCAAGAACACCATCCCCATGGTCAAACATAAAAAAGGTAAAAACATTATGCTCTGGGGGTGTTTTTCTACTAAGGGGAGAGGACAACTTCATCCCATCAAAAAGGGACAATGGACGGAGCCATGTACCATCAAATCTTGTGCAAGAACCTCCTCCCCTCAGCCAGGGCATTATAAATGGGTAACAGATGGGTATTCCAGCATGACAATGACCCAAAACACACGGCTAAAAGGCAACAAAGGAGTGGCTCAAGAAGAAGCACATTAAAAAGGTCCTGGAGTGGCCTAGCCAATCTCCAGACCTTCATCTCATAGAAAATATGTGGAGGGAGCTGAAGGTTCGAGTTACCAAACCTCAGCCTCGAAACCTTAATGACTTGGAGAGGATCTGCAAAGACAAAATCCCTCCTTAGATGTGTGCAAACCTGGTGGCCAACTAGAAACGTCTGACCTCCGATTGCCAACAAGGGTTTTGCCACCAAGTCATGTTTTGCGAAGGGGTCAAGTACTTATTTCACTCATTAAAAATCAAAATCAATTTATAACAACTTTTTTTAAATTCGTTTTTCTGGATATTTTTGTTATTCTGTCCCGCTGTTAAAATAAACCTACCATTAAAATGATAGGACTGATCATGTGTCGATGGGCAAACGTACAAAATCAGCAGGGGAGCAAATACCACTTTCCCCTCACTGTATAAATCTCCACCAAAAAAAAAAGCTTTACCAGCACTTTTTGTGTACACTTGCTTGCAGTGCATGTCACTGAGAATGGGGACAGGTGCCAGGACGATGCAACTCCAGCGGGTATGCACAGGAGTTACAGTATTGCTAAGCCACTAATGAATGCAGAAAGGAGATGTCAGAATTAGGGCTGCAACCAACATTTATTTTCATAATCGATTAGTTGGCTGATTATTGTTTCGATTAATCGGTTAATAACCTAAAAAAAAAAAAAAAGAAGGGAGGTGGCCATACAACGTCTGTCTTTAAAAAAATAATAATTTTAAGAACATTCGTTCAACTTTCTTATTGTCGGTGGGGTCAATTCGACATTCCCTTCCAACACAGTGACGGGAAGTTTAGAAATAGATTAGTCAAAGGAAATTTCAGACAGTGTATGTGGTTTTCGCTCAGAAATTACATTCATTTTAAAACTGAATGTTAAAAGCTGGTAAAAATTCTTTCATTCAGCGAATGTACAAAGATTTTTCGTACTAATATAATACTAACAGTAGTAATTATTTTCTCTTTTTATACTATAAAAAGGGCACATTTTTTTTTTTAACCCATTTTGTTACTGGCCGATCAATCGATTATGAAAATAGTAATCGATCAATTTCATAATCGATTAGTTGTTGATTAATTGTTTCGGCCCTAGTCAGAAGGCATAGCAATGATGATAAGCAGAGAGCAGGCCATTAGAGGGGAGGTCAATCCAGCAGGGAAGTCTCTGGCCCCCCATGGTCCTTTCTAACAAGACGTAGGGCGACGCATATGATATGATATGTGCCGAGCAGTGCGTCTTTTCACAAAAAGCCCATTCTTACGCTTTGTTTATATTGACATTTAATAAATCCACAAGTCATTTTACGGAATCCTGCCAAGCGGAGTGCTTTCTTTTCCAAATTTGGCCATTACTTAAAGTGGAGGTTCACCCGGAAATAACGTTTTTTAACCTTAGATTCCTGCTCATTTTGTCTAGGGGAATCGGCTAGTTGTTTTAAAATCGAAGCAGTACTTACCGTTGTAGAGAGCGATCTTCTCCGCCGCTTTCGGGTATGGGCTGCGGGACTGGGCGTTCCTATTTTGATTGCCAGTCTTCCGACAGGCTTCCGACGGTCGCATCCATCGCGTCACGATTTTCCGAAAGTACCCGAACGTTGGTGCACAGGCGCAGTATAGAGCCGCACCGACGTTCGGCTTCTTTCGGCTACTCGTGGCGCGATGTATGCGACCGTCGGAAGCCTGTCAATCAAATAGGAATGCCCAGTCCCGAAGACCATACCCGGAAGCGACGGAGAAGATCGCTCTCTACAACGGTAAGTACAGCTTCGATTTTAAAACAACTAGCCGATTCCCCTAGACAAAATGAGCATCAATCTAAGGGAAATTTTTTTTTATGGGTGAACTCCCGCTTTAAATCAGATGCTGTGGTGCAGTAGAGGAACCTGCCCATGAATGCTATGCATATTCATCCGTTGTTTGGGAAGATGCAATAGGCCTCCTAAGGGGTCTAATTCTACGGTAATTATGAATTACAATTACATAATTTGCTCTGATTTATTAATATACTGTATTATGTTAAAAAATTTGATATGTTTTGCACATATATGAATTGATTATACTTAGATTTTAAAGTGATCGCACAACACATATTGGTATTTAATATCGGTTAATGGGTATTCGTGGATGCTGCTCTCTTTCACACAGTTCTAAAGTTTTGAATCCGATTGGCATTTGCACCAAGCGCAGAGATATATTAAAGCGGAGGTTCACCCTAAAAACACGTATATACCAGCTGCCGACATGTACAGTATGCTTTTTTTTTTTCTTTTTTCGCTGTACATACCACCGTATAGCCATTTCCCCCCCGGCTTCCGGGTAGTGGCTCCCGCGGGAGTGGGCGTTCCTATTCAGAGACTAAGTGATTGACAAAAGCTTCCCCCCGGCGCATAAGGCGCATCGCCAGTTTCCGAAAGAAGCCGAACGTCGGTGCGCAGGCGCCGTATAGAGCCGACTCGCAGTTCGGCTTCTTTCGGAAACTGGCGACGCGCCTTATGCGCCGGGGGGAAGCTTTTGTCATCACGTCAATCACTTCGTCTCTGAATAGGAACGCCCAGTCCCGCGGGAGCCACTACCCGGAAGCCGGGGGGGAAAATAGCTATACGGTGGAATGTACAGCGAAAAAAAAAAAAAAGAAGCATACTGTACATTTTGGCAGTATGCTGGATGAAATGGTATATACATGTTTTTAGGGTGAACCTCCTCTTTAAAACGGTGGTTCACCCTTAAAACAAGTTTCTACCATGAAATGCAGCATACTAGCATGAGCTACAGTATGCCTTTATTTTTTTTGCGCCGTACTCACAGTTTAATCCCATAGTTAAGTTTCAGACTCCTATGCAGAGGGGAACATGATTGACGGCCGACTATGGCGCGCAACGCTTCCCGAAAATAGCCGGAGTAGGACTTGGCTCTTAACGGCGCTATACGGCGCCTGCGCACAGACTAGGAGCTGACTGCGCAGGCGCCGTGAAGAGCCAAGTCCTATTTCGGCTATTTTCGGGAAGCGTGACGCGCCATAGCCGGCCGTCAATCATGTTCCCCTCTGCATAGGAACGCCTACTCCTCGCGGGGAGTCTGAAACTTAACTACGGGATTAAACTGCGAGTACGGCGCAAAAAAATAAAATAAAGGCATACTGTAGCTCGCGCTAGTATGCTGGATGGCATGTTAGAATTTTTTTTTTTTTTTTAGGGTGAACCCCCGCTTTAAGTTTTTACCAATTAAGTCAGATAGACCATTGCAAATCTGGGCCTAGAAGAAGTGGACCACAGACCCAACACTATTCCGATCAGGAGGAAATCAAAACGCTTTGGTGCTCTTAGATGGTAGGGATAACCTAAACTGAGGGAGTGGTAAGGGTTTTGTCTGCTTGTGTTTTGTGTAGATCATGGGTCTTCAAACTACGGCCCTCTAGTTGTTCAGGAACTACAATTCCCACCATGCCTAGTCATGTCTGTGAATGTTAGAGTTTTACAATGCCTCGTGGGATGTGTAGTTCTGCAACAGCTGGAGGGCCGTAGTTTGAGGATCCCTGGTGTAGAGTGTAGGACCCATCATGTCCAATATTGTTGCCCTGGAAGGGGATTGGAAAATGGCTCTATCCCACCATATCCGTGTGCAGCACACATTTTCAGGGTATCCAGGGGCACACAGCATGCAGTTTGTGGTATGCTGTAGATCAGGGGTCTTCAAACTACGGCCCTTCAGTTGTTCAGAAACTACAATTCCCATCATGCCTAGTCATGTCTGTGAATGTCAGAGTTTTACAATGCCTCGTGGGATGTGTAATTCCGCAACAGCTGGAGGGCCGTAGTTTGAGGCTCCCTGCTGTGGATACCAAATCACTGAAGGATATGAAAGTAAATACTACCATTCAGACTGCTGGCAGAACTTTTCTTCCATTTGTGCAGGGAACAGCACAGTACAGCTTACAGGAAGCATGTAAAGAGAGGCCACTGCTGACCACCTTCTGAAAAACCTTCCAACAAAATCAGATTCTTGGGAGTACAGTATAGGACACCGGATCCTTGGTCTTTAAAAAGTAACTGCAGTCTGCTTACATAATTTGTAATAAAAACATATTTTTATCTAAAAATATTTGTTTGATTTATTACAGATCTTGTAAGTTTGCACACTTACAAAGAAATGAAGGGTCTATAATTTTATCATAGGTGTATCTTAAAGAGGAGGTCCGGGAAAAAAAATATATATTAAAAGCCAGCAGCTACACATACTGCCGCTACCTGTCCTGAAGTCCCACGATGTCGGCAGGAAGGTTCCCGGCGTGAAGCCAAAAGGCTACACTGCCGCCGCCATTGAAGGTAAGGGAACCCGGCAGTGTAGGCTTTCGGCTTCACACTGGGTACCATACTGCACATGCACAAGGCCCGCTCCCCTCTCTCATATTAGCCCGGCAGCCAGGGGAGGAGGAGCAGGGAGCCCCGCGGTGACGTCACGGCCAGACTCCCGGAAGTGGGAAAGGAGACCTGTCTGACAGGTATCCTGACCCCCCCCCCCCCAATTGTGGCACCGGAGGGGGGGAGGAATCCAATGAGTGGAAGTTCCACTTTAGGGTGGAGCTCCGCTTTAAATGACAAGAGACAGAATATCAACCAAAAGTCAAACCTGAAAAAACATGATACAAATGTTATATAAAATGAGTTGCAGTTCAGTGAACTAAATAAGTATTTGATCCCCAAGCAAAACATGACTTAGTACTTGGTGGAGAAACCCTTGTTGGCAGGCACAGAGGTAAGATGTTTCTTGTAGTTGGTGATCAGGTTTGAAACATCTCAGGAGGGATTTTGGTCCACTCTTCCTTACAGATCTTCTCTAAATCTTGGCTGTCGCTTGTAAACTCGAAGTTTCAGCTCCCTCCATACATTTTTATATAGGATTAAGGTCTGGAGACTGGCTAGGCCACTCCATGACCCTAAAGTGATTGTTATTTTTATTTTAAAAAAAACAAGACTTTACAAACATGTTATACTTACCTGTTTTGTGCAGTGGACTTGCACTGAGTAGCCTGGATCCTCCTTTTCTTTGGTCCCTTTTCTGTGCTCCTGGCCCCTCCCTCCTGGTGAGTGCCCCCACAGCAAGCGTCTTGCTGTGGGGCCACCGGAGTCACAGCTCCCTGTGTCCATTCATACACGGAGCTGCGGCTCGACCCCACTCCCTCTCCTGATTGGTTGATTAACAGCAGCGGGAGTCAATGGTACCGCTTCTGTGTCTCAGTCAGGAGGGAGAGAGTCTCGGATGGCTGGGACACTCGATGACATCGCTGGACAGAGATGGAGCTCAGGTAAGCATTAGGGGATGCTGCACACAGAAGGCTTTTTAACTTCATGCATAGAGATAAAAAACCTTCTGCCTTTACAACTCCTTTAATCTGCTTCTTCTTGAACCACTCCTTTGTTGCCTTGGCGGTATGTTTTGGGTCATTATCATGCTGGAAGACCCATTCACGACTCATCTTCAGTGTTCTGGCTGAGGGAAGACGGTTCTCATCCAAGACTTTACAATACATGGCCCCGTCCAATGGCGCCTCAATGCACCAAAGTTGGACTGTAGCAAAAAACAGCCCCAAAGCATCATGTTTCCACCTCTGTGCTTGACTGTAGGGTCATACTCAGCATTATTCTTCCTCCAAACACGGTGAGTCAAGTTAATGACAAAGAGCTCAATTTTGGTCTCATCTGACCACAGCACTTTCTCCCAATCCTTCTCTGAATAATTTAGATGTTCATTGGCAAACTTCAGACAGGCCTGTCCATGTGACTTCTTGAGGAAAGCGACCTTGCAGGATTTTAATCAATGTTACCAATGGTTTGTTAGGTGACTGTGGTCCCAACTGCCTTAAAGCGGACCTTCAGTCATTTTTTCAACTTTCCATCTATTAAATCTTCTGCCCTTGTTTTAATGTTGGATAGTTTTTTTCTGCCAGTAAATACCTTATACAGCCCACTTCCTGGTCTTGTCCTAGGCTTATGACATCATGCACATCTCTCTCTCTCTCTCTTAACTTTCGTGAGAGTTTACCAAGGGGGGGGGGGGTCATAAGAGGGCCAATCAGAGCTGCAGGTCTGCCTCTGTGTTAATCCAGGAAGTGAACAGGCAGCAGCTTCAGCTGCCCACAGTTAAAATGGCCAGACTCAGTGGAGGGAGATTTCTGCAGCATATTTGGCAAGTACAGAATCACAGTATATATAAAATAATATACAAAGTGGCTGGAGGGAGACTTTTAGAAAGGCAAAGATGTTATTACAACTTTTTAAGATCAGTCACAAGCTCCTCCCATGTATTTCTGGGCTAATATATTACTTTTCTCATGATCATCCTAACCCCATGAGGTGAAATCTTGCATGCATCTGACCGAGGTTGAACAAAGGTTATTTTGTATTTCTTTCAAATGCAAATAATCGCTTCAACAGTTGTCTCCTTCTCACCAAGCTTCTTGTTGGTCTTGTAGCCCATTCCAGCCTTGTCTTGTCCCCGACATCTTTGTGGTCTTGCCCATGATGGTGAGGTTTGAAAGATTTTGTGGACAGGTGTCTTTTATACACATAACGAGTGGTCATTAAGAGCACCTTCCTAAAGAGGAGGCCCAGCCCCCCCACGAAAAATAAAGTCAGCAGCTGCTAACTTTTAATATATGGCCACTTACCCGTCCAAGTAGCCCGTTGTTGGCACTGTAGCCGATCTTCAGATCAGCTGTTGTGTGCAGCAGCCGCCATTCCTTTTGGTTTCACAGCCGGTTTCCCTACTGCGCACTAATTGGTCCAGCGGCAGAGGAAGGAGCCGAACTTCCAGGAGACCGGGCTGCGGCCTGTCCTCGAAGTGGGGAACCTTACCTGTCAAGAACAGGTACCCGTTCCCTTCGAAAGGTGCCAAATGTGGCACCGGAAAGGGGGGGGACGACGACGACATAAGAGGAAGTTCCACTTTTGAGTGGAACTCCGCTTTAGAATTGACAAGCCTAATCTGTGTACCACAAGCACATACTGTAGCTAGGCTGTGGGAGCCAGAATTATAGTTGGTTGGTAGGGGATCAAATACTTATTTTACTCACTGAACTGCAACTCAATTTATAACATTTGTATCATGTGTTTTTTCTGGATTTTTGGTGGATTTTCTGTGTCTATCAATTAAAATACACACATGATAAAAATGATAGACCCTTCATTTCTTTGAAAGTGGGCAAGCCTACAAAATCTGCAGGAAAACAAATAATTTTCCCCACTGTATACTGATCAGTCAAGGTATCAGCAGCTTAAAGGGGTTGTAAAGGTTTGTCTTTTATTTTCTAAATTGGTTCCTATAAGCTAGTGCATTGTTGATTCACTTACCTTTTCCTTCTATTTCCCTTGTTTGAATTTCTCACTTCCTGTTTCTCCTCAGTAAGCTTTCCACCATCATCCGAGCGGTGGAAAGTCATTTAGAACAGCTTACTGAACACCTTACTGAGGAGGAACAGGAAGTGAGAAATTCAGACAAAGAAAAACAATTTAGAAGGGAAATCGAAGGAAAAGGTATGTGAATCAACAATGCACTAGCTTAAAGTGACCTATTTAGAAAATAAAAAACAAACCTTTACAACCCCTTTAAGATCTGCCGTGTGAGGTGCAAAGTGTCCCCAAAGGGGTATTTCTCAGAACACTGGTACGAGCAGAGAGGGAAGAAGGAGACAGATAGCAGGCTGCAACTGACGGAATCACGCAAATGGACCATGTCGTCAGGGCACAGCAGCCATGATTATCATGGTCAGTTTGCAGAGGGGAGGATATAGCCAGCCAGGGTCAGCCAGGTATTTCAGGTGATAAAGGGGTTCAAATGACAGCACAATTGTTGTGCTGTATAACATGCTTTAAGGCAGGGGTATGGCAACCTTGGTCCTCCAGCTGTTTTAACACTATAAGTCCCATGAGACATTGCAAGACCCCAACAAACACAGGCATGACTCCTAGAGGCTGAGGCATGATAGGACTTGTAGTTTCACCACCGCTAGAGGGCCAAGGTTGCCTACCCCTGCTTTAAGGGAACAGGATCCTTCTTCATTCTTTGGGGGTTAACAAGCGTTTTTAAATGGAGCTCCACCCAAAAGGGGAAGTTCTGCATCAAGACCTCCTCCCCGATGTGAAATGGTGCTTTTGGGGAGGAGGGGGGGTGGGTACCCGATTTTGACAGGTACTGGCACCCACTTTTGCTCTGATCACCTTAAGTAGAAGTTTTTCTTCCCCCCTACCAAAGTCTTCCGTGACACAAGACAGGTCCCAGAAGACTTTGGGACCAGTCACAGAGTGCAGCGCCGCTCACACATGCGCAGTAGGAAACCGGCTGTGAAGCCGAAAGCTGTCACAGCCAGGTGCCCATAGTAAAGAACAAACAGTCTCTTGCGCTCGCAGTGATTAACCCAGGGGTACACAGTGCAAAATCCCTTCTTAGCGCCAATGTTCTTGCTGCCTTCTCAGGACAATCTGTACCCTCAGACTGAAAAACAACAATAAAAAGAAAAGGGTGCACCGACCTAGCACATCAATAACATTTTATTGAGGTAATGCGCTAGGTCAGTGCGCCCTTAGGGAAGGATGAGGCTTTATAGGTGGCTGAACTCTCCCGTAGTCCAAGGGAGGGGGCGGGCACGACACTCCACACCAGGGAGGAAGCCTCGCATTACTGTGTAGAGTTACAGACAGAACAGGAAGTGAGGATTTCTCAGAAGACATAAGAACATTTAAAAGCAAAAATCGAAGGATGACGCAAGTGAAGGAGGACTGCACTAAGGTAAAGGAAGCTTTAAAAAAAAAAATGGTACCTTTACAACCCCTTTAAGGATAATAGCCAAAAACTGAGGCTAGCTGGGGGTGGCAAGGTGGCAGTGTCCAAGGTAGCTGTATATAACTCATGGTAAAGACTAAAGATCCTGTACTGTGTGACTAAGAAATGCTGGTTGTCTCGCTGTCACGTGGAACCAATGATTTAAAGAGAAGCTTCAGTCACTTGTGCAAAAAATAAGTCAGCAGCTACAAAACCTGTAGCTGCTGACTATTAATAGACACTCACCTGTCCAAAGATCCAGCGCCATCCTCACTCGTGCCAGCTCACCAGTCTTCGGGTCACGGGCATGTTAACTGTGGGCAGCCAGATTCCAACATGGAGGGGGGGAGACAACCTCTGGTGGTTCTGCCACTGATTCGAATGGAAGTGGGAGCCTGCCAAAACCACTCCCTCCAAAAAAAATTCTTTCAAATGGGGTGGGGTGAATTTCCACTTTAATTATGTAAATGTTCTTGATCAATGTATTGAAGACCAAAACAGCAAGGCAACTGGCATTTCAGAAAAACTTCACCAATGGAAACCTACATTTTTATCACAAGCTTCCTTTAGGCTGGGTTCACATCTAAGCCGCATCCGGCTCACAGCAGGGGTCCGGTGCTCCCCTGTTCTGCGTTTCAGGGACGAATCGGGGCCAAATCTTTGCCTGAATTCAGCCCTAAAACGGATCCAGACAAACCGCGTTCCTGTGCAAGCCGCTCTGGAGATATGTGAACAGTCTCCATAGAGAACCGGTCCTGTTATGCAAATTGGGTCTGGGGAAACCCACATCCAATTCGCACTAGTGTGAGCCCAGCCAGTGCTACAGTAACATGTTACACCCTAAATATGGGTGTAACATGTTACAAAAGGTGAACTTCTCCTCCGATTGCAAATGTATGATCCCAGAAATACAAATTACATAGTAGGTGAGGTTGAAATAAGACAAGGCCATCAATTGTGTGTGATTATATGTCAGTATTATATTGTATATCCCTGTGTGTTGTGGTCGTTCAGGTGCTTATCTAATCATTTTTTTTTAAACCATCGATGCTCCCCGCTGAAACCACCACCTGTGGAAGGGAATTCCACATCCTTGCTGCTCTTACAGTAAATAACCCTCTACGTAGTTGAAGGCTAAACTTAAAGCGGTAGTTCCGCGGGAAAACGTTTTTTTTTAAAGACGTTTTTGTAAAGCTGATGGTACAACGAAAATTGTACTCACCAGTCTCCTAGTCGCAGCCGCCACCAGGACGATTTCCCCCAAAAGAAGATTTTATAAAATCTGATGATGGACATTGCCATCTTAACTGCTGGCACCGTGAATCCCTCCTGTATTTTCTTCCGGGATGCGGTGTCTCCTGAGAATACCAGGAGACGCGCCGTGTTTGAAATCTCGCGATATCTCGCGGGTCACGTGACTAGTCACAGCGGGGAGTGTCCTTTTCAGGACGCTGCCGGCTGTTGTCCTAGCAACTATGCAGTGTGACGGCGAGCCGCGCCGTCAACACTGCATAGTTGCTAGGACAACGGCCGGCAGCGTCCTGAAAAGGACACTCCCCGCTGTGACTAGCCAGACTAGTCACGTGACCCGCGGGATTTCAAACACAGCGCGTCTCCTGGGATTCTCAGGACTCGCTCCCAGGAGACATAGCGCTCATCGGGGATTTTTTGAAAACACGCCCACTCCCGCGGGGAAATGTGAGTGACAGCTCACAAAAGGCCCTCAATCCAAGGTAAGGAGGCCTATTAAAAAAAAAAAAAAAACGGATAGATACAGAACAATGGCTGCTGGTTTTAACAAGAAAAAGTTGACAATTAGGGTGAACCACCGCTTTAATTTTTTTAAATTTTAATGAGTAGCAACATATCTTATTAAACTCCCTTCTACAGAAAAGTTGTATCCCTATTGTGGGGTCACCAGTATGGCATTTGTAAATTGAAATCATATCCCCTCTCAAGCGTCTTCTCCAGAGAGGTAACCTTCTTCATAACCAATATCATCCATTCCCTTTATTAGCTTTGTTGCCCTTCTCTGTACTCTCTCCATTTCCAGTACATTCTTCCTGAGGACTGAAGCCCAGAACTGGACAGCATACTCCAGGTGTGGCCGGACCAGAGTCTTGTAGAGCGGGAGAATTATTGTTTTATCTCTGGAGTTAATCCCAATATTCTGTTTTCTTTGATAGCAGCAGCTTGGCATTGCATGCCGTTGCTGAGCCTATCATCTACTAGGACCCCCAGGTCCTTGTCCTTCCTTGATTCCCACAGAGGTTCTCCCCCAGTGTATAGATTGCATTCATATTTTTGCGGCGTTTACATATGTGGGCGGGACTTACATGCGTTTTCGCTTCTGAGCGCAAGCTACCGGGGACAGGGGCGTTTTAAAATTAATTTTTTTGATCACTTTTATTCCTATTACAATGAATGTAAACATCCCTTGTAATAGGAATCACTGTGACAGGTCCTCTTTATGGAGAGATGTGGGGTCAATAAGACCACACATCTCTTCTCCAGTCTGGAAAAGCATGAGATCCTGAAAAAAAAAAAAAAAAAAATTTGCCGATCTAATGCCGACAGCCACGATTGCGACTTTGTTTACTTCCCGGTACCCGGGCGTGACATCACACCATCCCGCCCGGGCCTCTGACGGTCATAGAGATGACTGGTGACCATCTGGTCACCAGTCATCTCTATCGTCGTGAGGCGGCGCCGGATGATTCGTTCTCCGGGCCCCCGATGGCACAGGAGAGCCCTGAGAAGCACCGGATGGCGGCGGGAGGGGGGGCACACGTCCCCGTCCCGCTGCCTATAAGAACGATCAAGTGGCGGAACTGCCGCTTTGATCGCTATCGTGCGCAGATTTGCCGGCAGAAGACTGATATCTGAATGATGCCTGTAGCTGCAGGCATCATTCAGATATCACCGCACAAAGTTGAGGACGTCATAGGAGGTCCTCCCGTGGACAAGTGGTTAAAGAATTTCTTGGGATTTTTTTTCACTCTTCTCCGCTATGTGTCTTTCATGTTCTAGGTTACCGCCCTAATTGCACTCTTACATATCTTGTTGCATATCTTTGTAAAGTCCGAATGCCGATAATGAGCCTCTAGGGCCGAAACAACTAATCGATTATGAAATTAATCAATTAAATTTTTCATAATCGATTAATCGGCCAGTAACATAATGGGGTTAAAAACTAAAATTAGCCCTTTATAGTACAAAGCAAATTGCTACTGTAATTGTTACTTTCACTGTCCCACAGTAAAAAAAATGAACCCCTTACAGTAGCGATTATTTGCTCTTTTTGTACTTATTTTTAACCCCATTATGTTACGAAACATCTCAGGCCGGGTCACACCTCTTTTTTGGTGCTTTTTTCAGAAACACACTACAGGTCATTTACATGGTTTCCTATGGGACACGTTCACATCCATGATTTTTCAGCTGCTGCGTATTTGGAAGAGGCGAGGACTTCAACGCAAAACGGTGCTATTTTTATTTATTTTTTTCAATATACTTGAGAACTGCAAAAAAGCATTCGTTTTGTAATCTGCCCAACAACAAATTGGCCCAATTTTTTTTTTTTTTTTTAAGGCTATTATCCTATTAATCGAAACAATAAATCGGCCAACTAATCGATTATGAAAATAATCGTTAATTGCAGCCCTAGATCCTTCAGCCTTGTATTTCTTGAAGGCCTTCTCCTTTGCCTTTATATGCATTTTTATATTGGAGTTAAGCCATCAAGGACTTTTGTTCGCTCTTTTAAAATGTATTTCCCCAATGGGATGCACTGGCTCATGCCCTTATTTAAAGCAAACATCTCTCCTCCATGTTCTTCGCTCCTAAGGCTAGGTTCACATCACGATTTTTACATCCGATAATCGGACCGTTAAATCGGATGGAATCGTATATGACAAAATCGTATGTAATCGTATGTCAAAAATGTTCACTAAAAAATCGGATCCTGATTTTAAATAATGTCTGGCTTTCGGGGAAAAAGAAGATTCTTGAAGTTTCTAGCTCGTTCCATTGTCTAGTGCGCATGAGTAATAAAAAAATCGGGTACGATTTATTGGATAAAAACGCACAGTCATCCGATTTATTACGATTTTAGATTGACCACAATATAAAAAAAATCGGACACGATTTTAATACGATTTCAAATCAGGACCAAAAATCGTGGTCAAACACGATTTTTGATGCGGTTTTAAATCGTATCAAATCTGATGCGGATCAAATCGGATGCACTTGGGGACCTACATTAATGAATGGAAGTGAATGGATACGTTTTGCCATACAGATTTGTACGATTTCAAACCGTGAAATCATGAGGTAGGATGATAAAATCGTGGTGTGAATGCACCCTAAGGCCCCGTACACACGGCCGAGGAACTCGACGTGCTTGGCACGTCGAGTTCCTCGTCGAGTTCTGGGATGAAGCCGCCGAGGAGCTCGGCGGGACGCCTTCTCCCATAGAACAACGAGAAAATAGAGAACATGTTCTCTATTTTCTCGTCGAGCTCCTCGGCGGCTCCATCGAGCCAAAACTGTACAGACGACAGAGTTTCTCGGCAGAATCCGGGTTTTGACCGAGTTTCTCGGTGAATTCTGCCGAGAAACTCTGTCGTGTGTACGGGGCCTAAGAGTTTATCCCAATTTAAATCTTCTAGCAAGGTTCGTAGTTTAGGGAAGTTGGCCCTTGAAATTCAGTGTCTTAGAGTATTCCCCTTATGTTTCCTATTTGTGAGATTTATACTGAAGCCAATTGCCCCTTATTTCCACATCCGTTATCAGGTCTATATTGTTAGTAATCAGTAGGTCTAGTAAGAGCCGGTTCACACTGGGGCGACACGTCAGGCGGCTCAGCCGCCTGACTATTTGCGTCCCAGCCGCCTGACGATTTGCGTCCCATTCTATGCAATAGAACCGTTCTAATAGGAACTACGCAAGCTACGGCTCGGGGGGATTTGCATTGACTTCTATACAGAAGTCATTTTGCTAATCGCCTCTGAAGTCGTCTTCAGGACGACTTGCAGAGTCGCCCCCGAAGTCGTGCCGCCGCAGTGTGAACCGGCTCTTACGCTTTGTTTCTAGTTGGTGTGTTTACCATCTGACCCATGAAATTGTCCTGTAAGACATTTAGGAACTGGCGAGCCTTAGACGAATGCGTGGTTCCTTCCGCCCAGTCTGTTTGGAGAATTAAAATCCACCATTATGATGACACTTCCCATCCTTGCTGCTAATCTAGATTGTGATAGGAGGTCCGTCCTCCCTCAGGTTAGGGGGCCTATAGCATACGCCCAGTATTATTTTCCACTTAGTTTTATCCCTGTGAGAACTGCGACATGCTGTTTTGAAGATCGGCAATGGAAAAAGATCACGGTTTCGAATAAGCGTGCAGCTCTACTAGAAATACAAGCAGTCTGCTTTCCAGTAATTTCTCCCTGCACACATACTTCATAAAATGTTCATCCCACTCTGGGCACCATCCAGCTGCAGCAGCTTTCAGCCTCTCAGTTTTACAGGCTGCCAGTAGCAGGGCTGGACGGTGCAACGGTGTCTTCTGCCACACTAAGCCCTGGTTCACATTGATGCTACTTTGAAATTGCGCTAGTTCACTTGAAGTAGCAAGGTCAGCACGATTCCAGCTGCTACTTGATAGACATCTGTGTGGCTTCAAGCACAGATGTCTATTGAAACCGTACCTGAAATCGGCAAAAGTAGTGCAGGAACTACTTTTGAAAAACAGTGTGGCACTGCAAAAATCGGTGTGGCACCGATTGGAACAGTGCCCTTGCCTCCAATAGGCTGTGACTTGTCATGCGATTTGATTTCTCAAATCGCATGACAAATCGCTCAATGTGAACCTAGGCCAAGACACAGATTTCAAGCACAAGGGGTAAACACCCCGTGCTGGAAGTAGGGCCAAAACAACTAATCGATTAATCGACAACTAATTGATTATGAAATCACAACATCGCACCTGGGCCTCTGACGGTCATAGAGATGACTGGTGACCATCTGGTCACCAGTCATCTCTATCGTTGTGAGGCGGCGCCGGACGATTTGTTCTTCGGGTCCCCGATGGCACGGGAGAGCCCGGAGAAGCACCGGATGGCGGCGGGAGGGGGATACACGTCCCCTCCCGCTGCCTATAAGAACAATCAAGTGGCGGAACCTCTGCTTTGATCGTTCTTATTGTGCGCAGAATCGCCGGCAGAAGACTGCGATATCTGAATGATGCCTGTAGCTGCAGGCATCATTCAGATATCACCGCACAAAGTTGAGGACGTCATATGACGTCCACCCGAGGACAAGTGGTTAAAGAATTTCTTGGCATTTTTTTTACTCTTCTCCGCTATGTGTCTTTCATGTTCAATGTTACCACCCTAATTGCACTCTTACATATCTTGTTGCATATCTTTGTAAATTCTGAATGCTGATAATGATCCCTCTAGGGCCCAAACTAATCAATTAATCGACAACTAATCAATTATGAAATTAATCGATTACAATTTTCATAATCGATCGGCCAGTAACATAATTGGGTTAAAAAAACTAAAATTAGCCCTTTATAGTACAAAAAAGCAAATCGCTACTGTAAATATTACTTTTACTGTCCCACCGTAGAAAAAGTAGCGATTATTTGCTCTTTTTGTACTTGTTTTGTTTTTTTAACCCCATTATGTTACTAAACATCTCAGGCCTGGGGTCACACCTCTTTTTTGGTGCTTTTTGCAGAAACTCAACACAGTTCATTTACATGTTTTCCTATTGGACACGTTCACATCCATGATTTTTTTTCAGCTGCTGCGTCAAGGACTTAACGCAAAGCGGTGCCATTTTGTTTTTTTTGGTTCAATATATACTTCAATGGAGAAGCTGCGGAAAAGCATGTAATGTGTTTTTGCGGCAATTTGTGTTTTGTAATCTGCCCAACAACAAATTGGAAAACAGCAAATGTAAAAATGCTTTTTTTAGGGCTATTATCCGATTAATCGAAACAATAATCGGCCAACTAATCGATTATGAAAATAATCGTTAGTTGCAGCCCTAGCTGGAAGAGCAAAGAAAACTACAGGTCAGCATTGATTAGCTGACAAATACAGCCAAACTAATATCAAAAGAAAAAAGATCTTGGCTCAGCTGACAGAAGCAAAACTAAAATGACACATTTTCGGAGTTGTCCAGAATAACTGGCCTACATGTATTATGAATGTACCAAAGACGACGCTGGTAGTGGACAAGCTACTGCAGAAATCGGCAGAGTAGGTCCAGTCTGATAAGTAAGGAGCCAGGGAGCATTGTCCTCCGACATCAAATGATGCTCCAAAGGTTTGGGTTTACAATGAGGTTTATTAGCTACGAAGATGTATCCAGCCCTATTTCTAATAACAAAGTATAATCATCGCTCAACATAAAAATTCAAAGGATGCAAACACAAAGCTAAACCAAAACGCTATATTCAAGTCATGGAGAGGCTGTCAAGGAGGGTGTGGTTAACTTTATTATTCCATATATTGAAATGATAAAGGGGCTCCCCAGTTCCATCATGTATCATAGACCAGATCCAGGGGGCTCCCAATCACATCATATATGAAAGCAAAATAGTAAGGTGCAAACTTCAGCCATGTAAGAAAAAAAAAAAAAAAAAAAAAAACATGAAATTGTGTTTAATGAAGTCCCACTCAAACTTAGGAACTTCCAAAACAAAAATTAAAGGGGAATGTATTTCCAGGGCCTTTTGACTCCATTACATACTTTGGCAAGAATAGACATATATGAGGAACAGGACGTCTCACAATAGATTATACACTTACTAGTCCAGGGACATCGGTGTTGACTGCTGTGATTATACTTGCACTGAGGATATTGGTTACATCCCTAGATGCATATGACGCAATTTGGAACCTTTAAGAGATTCCCATCGGCATACTACAAACAGAAGATATTTTTTATAGAATCTCTTACTCACATACTGTGCATCCAGGAGAACTGGAAAGAGCACTAGTCCCAAATCACACTGCGCGGTAAATCCCACTCCCATAACATACATTAATGAGACTATAATTACTCCCAGGACAATGAATAATAGGGAGATCGGAGGCTTCTACGAGGGAAAGAGGATTATTGTTTTATCAATAAAGAATGCCACAAAGTCCCAAACTGTACACTGGATCAAGGAGAGTGTATGGTGTCACTAGAAATCCCCCCCTGCAACGAATTGGGAAGAGCTTCTCAGAACTTCTAATGATCAGCCGTTTTATTGCAGAAACTGAGCAATATTCAGGTGGTGTCTTAAAGTGAGATCTTCCAATGTCAGAATTGTGGTGTTGCGCCATTCTGGCTTTGCAACAAAATGTAATGAATCATGGGGCCCCAGGGCCACCAGCTGAGCGAATATCGTCCGTGTCATCAGTAACTAGCTGAAATTTGAACAGCGTACAGCTAGGTTAAATATTACCTTCACCTTTGGGAACCTGCAACATGTTGCCAGTGCTGCAGCCTTCGCCTCCTCCCTGTGGCAGACGTACGGGGGGGGAAGTTCCATGTACTAGCTGCCACGGTTTGAAAAACAGCGCAACCATGCGGGGGCTCCGCCCACATCATTCAGACACGCGGCTCGGTGTCTGAATGAACTACAAGCCATGACATCCTTTGTAGCTCTCAATGAACTACCATGGCGCTGTGGTAGTTCATTAAGTCTGTCCACAAGTAACAGCTTACCCGTATGGGATGTACAGTCAAGCAGATCCACTGACAGTGTGCAGGAGACACGCATTGCATCTGCTAATCACTGGTGCAATGCTTCCCAGACAAAAAATAAATGCATATTTTTTACCTGCAAAAAAAATAAAAATGTGCATTTATTTATTTTTTTAAGGTGAACTTATCCTTTAAAACTGTACAGCAAACACTTCTTACTATACAGACGGGACCTGTGTCCAAAGATTTTGAGGTCTGACTTCAGCACTTCCATGCTGAAAATTTACCGTATTTATCGGCGTATAACACACACCCTTTGGCTAGGTTCACACTGCTGCGAATTCAAAATCGCGATTTTACGGCTGCGGTTTTGCCGCGATTTAAGAGACATCTGTGCAGGATTCAATGTAAATCGCGGCCCGAAATCGCAAAAAGTAGTACAGGAACTACTTTTTGAAATCGGTGCAGCGCCGCAGATGCGGCGTCGCACCGATTAGGACGGTGCCATTGCCGACAAATGTGGCCGATTTGAGATGCGATTTGATATGTGAAATCGCATCTCAAATCGTACCCAGTGTGAACCTGGGCTAACTTAAGAGGGAAGTTTGATGAAAAAAACTTTCCCTAGCCCCCTGCGTATAACACGCGGGCACAGTTTACCCTCTATTTTCAGGGTAAAAAAGTGAGTGTTATACGCCAATAAATACAGTAATTACTATTCTATTTTTCCTCAGAGGACTCAAAGTGCTTTCAGGTTAGGTTCACACTGCTGCGAATTCAAAAATCGCGGTAAATTTCGCAGCTGCAATTTTTGCCGCGATTTCAGGGAATGCCAGTCTATAGAGCTGAATTTGCATCACACACGGATCAAACTCACACAGGACCCTTTTTCCCGCAGCCTATATTCGCAACGCATTGACGTGAACGCCACTAATGTTAAACTATGTAATTTAAATGACTTGCGAATTTGAGAAATCGCAACGGCTCAAATTCGCGATTGAAGTCGCAGCAGTGTGAACCTAGCCTAAATGCTAATGGGGAAAGATGGTGAGGCAACCATCCCGGGCCTGCACAGTAGAATAAACTGGAGCCAATTTACCTACCGGCATTAGAAACAGGTTTATTGTTGCGGAGAGAATGGACTTTCTAGGCACCAATGGTTGACAAAAAGCCTAGAAAGTCCATTCTCTCCGCAACAATAAACCCGTTTCTAATAGTATCTAGGACGTGGCACTGCAGTACCTTAGGACACCCATAATCCATCCTATGGTTTGTGTACCTCAAATATTTTTAAAATTCTTACCTACCAGCATGTCTTTGCAGTGTGGGAGGAACCCAGAGAGCCTGAAGGAAACATGGAGAACGTGCAAACTCCATGCAGGTAGTGTCCTGACTGGGGCTCAAACCAAAGACTGGCATGGTTCAAGACAGAAGTGCTAATCGCTAAGCCACTGTGCTGCTACTACAAACTTGGACAACGTTTGAACCCAAACTTATGATATTTTTTTTTACACTGAGCTGTGTGCCGGGTTATTCCCCGCCCTGCGGCTCACAAGAGTACAAAAAAGCGCACATTTTGGTAAGGGAGATAAGTCCAAACTAATCTCTAGCTGCCACATCAAGTTTACCTATTGTGGCCCCCTCCACCCCAGGCCCTATAGCAGCTGCGTGGTCTGCTGAAGCTTAGGTTCCACAACTGCACGCTTTTTTTTCACCAAAGTGATATACCATAAGGCAGAGAGTGTATGTGTGTGCATTTGCACGCGGGGGGGGCGGCATTCAAAATGAAGGCACCCAATCGCAGCTTATGGCAATCATGGAATTCATTTCTGAAGACAGGCTGTAAAGTGAGAGAAAGCCTAGCACTAGGTGCTCAGTACCTGCTTGGTGAAGTTTAGAGGTTCTCTTGTTCAGAAAGACTGGGGGAAAGACCCAGCCCACAGCTCAGTGGAGTATATAAGCATGAGTTTGGGTTAGAGAGGAGTTTGGAGGATTCCCAAGTTAAACTTACCCAACAGCCTACCTATCAGGGCTCCCCTCCTACCCCAAGCTCCATAGCAGCTGCATGGGCTGCTATGACTTATTAAACTATGCTTTTTTCCCCCCCAAAGTAGTCTATCAGAGAGCCTTTACATCTGTGTGTTGGGGGGGCATTCAAAATTAAGGCACCCCATCGCAACTCATGGCAAATGTGGAGGCAGGCTGTAAGACATGGGTCTTCAAACTACGGCCCTCCAGTTGTTCAGGAACTACAATTCCCATCATGCCTAGTCATGTCTGCGAATGTCAGTGTGTTACAATGCCTCATGGGATGTGTAGTCCTACAACAGCTGGAGGGCCGAAGTTTGAGGATCCTTGCTGTAAGGTGCGAGAAAGCCTAGCACTAGGTGCCCCGGACCTGCATGCACAGAACTGCTGATCACTGAGGTTCTTAGGGATTGCTTCTACCTGGCTTTGCTCTTCAGAGAGAATTAGGCTGGGCTCACACAAATGCGTTGCGGTTCGGTCACAGCACGACTGTATCCGTATTTTACACGCGGTACCCATGGACTTCTACGTGTGCGTTTTCGTAAAGCGCAACAATTATGCTGGACCCTTCTGCGCTTTCATAAAAATGCACCTTCCTAACAGAAGTCAATGGGATAAATCAGGCAGCACCCAAACCGGTGCGAGTCCGCCCTTAAGCAAGGCAGTGGGGAGACGACGTATCAAGTCCTCACCACCTGCTTTAACCCCCTAAATACCGCATGTTGCAGCATGGCCCCATTCACTTGAATGGGTCACACTCAGCATGCAGTACTGTCCGCTGCTGTGTAATTCCAAAGCTTTGTGACATACTCCCCCGGCGGCTGCAGCAAAATGGGATAGTGGTGGCAATATGGGGGGGGGGGGGAGCCGGTTCACACATCTAGCACACTGCAAGTCTTGTGCGTCTTTAGGCTCCGTTTCAGGTCTGTAATCAGCCAAAAATTTGGACATGAGTCGCCCCTGAAACGGAGAACAGGGACGCACCGGCCCCCTGCTGCGATGAACCAGCTCTGCACACAGTGTGAACTGAGCCTTAAAATGGAGCTGCACCCAAAAGGGGAAGCTCTGCTTGTTTACCACCTCCCCCTCACATTTGGCACCTTTTTTGGGAGGGGGTACCCGTTCTTGATAGGTACCCGCTCCCACTTCCTGGTGACTTTGCTCCAAAGTCCGGCCTCCTCCTCTCCGCGCCGCCACACAATTCACATGCGTAATCGGGAACCCGAGAGCCGATTGAAAAATTGGCTGGGGTGTCGACATTGCGGCGTCCCTGGACAGGTAAGTGTCCCAAGTGCCTCACTTTAAAGCCGCCCTCCCCAATAAACAAGTTCTTAAAGCGGCTTTCCATTTGTTTTTTTGTTTATTGAAAGTCGGCAGCTACAAAAAGCGTAATGTAGCTGCCGACTTGTAATAAACAGACACTTACCTGTCCCACGGACCAGCGACGCGGCCGCCCAAAGCCTCGCTCATCTCCGCGGTGCCAGCATTGCAAGTGTGGGCACCCGACTGTGACCGCTTGCGGCTTTATGGCCGAGTGCACAAGTAGCGTCTCTCCTAGTGGCCATGCAATCTTCTGGGACCTGTGATGTGTCCCAGAAGATTGCAGAGTGGGGGGCACCTGGTCGGCCAAGAAGCAGGATATGGGACAGGAAGTCCCTCTCAAAACAAGGTACCCCCTCCAAACAAAACGACATGCCAAATGTGGCATGCAAGGGGTGCTTAAAGCGCAAGTTCCACTTTTGGGTGGAACTCTGCTTTCAGGGAACAAATTTAGAGGATTCCGGGGTCCAGACGCACACCACCCTCCCCCCAAATATTGTTACATGTTGATGCTACAGATGGGGGCTCAGAGAAGTGGACACCATACACCGGCCTTGTTGCACCCAACAGATCAGGACTTTGTGGCATTTGGGGGGTGCCATGGCAAACCAAGACAGCAAGAGGCTGCCTCCCCCCTCCATCTACAGGTCCTAATTGGCCTACAGGGACCAAGAGAAGTCCCACAACATAAACAAACATGGGCAGTCTAGGCAACCAAGCCCCATAGTAATAGAGACTATTGTAATCCCATAACAACCCAGACTCAGGACTGGGCAACCTGGAGGAACTACAAGTCCCAGCATTCCCCTCCCATAGGCAGGCGCAGAGAGCCCTATGGGGGAAGCCTGAGTCCCTCCTCCCCTCCCCCCCATGTTTGGGGCCTGTCCCTGGCTGGGCTCACTCACACTCACCTGTCTGGCAGGGGATGGAGGGTTGGGCACTACTACTAATGTCACCCCCCGCCATAGGCACGCTACAAGTGGGTGCGG
Organism: Rana temporaria; assembly: GCF_905171775.1. Lineage (NCBI taxonomy): Eukaryota > Metazoa > Chordata > Amphibia > Anura > Ranidae > Rana > Rana temporaria. The sequence continues at coordinate 639,592,421 of NC_053489.1, forward strand.
AGGGGCTGCTGCCCTGTGTTATACTCTCCACTAGCTGCGGGATGACACCCTCCGACGCCATGTCTCACTCTCCTACTTTCCCCACCCCTCCGGAGGGACTGGTCTAGCAGCAGGGTGTGGGCCCCGGCGACGTCACTCCGTGACGCAGGACAGATCCCAGCGGCTGGGCGAGTCCCGTGACCGGAAGTTTGTTTGAGATTCGCGCGGCATGGTAGCGCCATCTTTGTTGTGGTCAAGAACCCCTTGACTTCCTGTGGACGTGCTACGTGTTTTGTTTTTTTTCCTTTTAAAAACTACCAAAAACAATGTTATTAAAGTTTAATAGAAAACATTTTGGTCGATATGAGTTGGATTCGTTTTTTAAGCAGTGTGTGAGCTTTCCCTTGGATCCTGCTCTGGAACTTGTTCCCCTTTAATAACTTAAAGCGGAGGTCCAGTCTAAAAAAAATACAAATAGCCAAAAGGCTTAAAAAAAAAGGGGCAGATTCTCATAGAATCTGCGGCGGCGTAGTGTAAGCCATTTCCACTACGCCGCCACAACTTACTGGAGCAAGTGCCGTATTCTCCAAGCACTTGCTCCGTAATTTGCGGCGGCGTAGTGTAAATGGCCCGGCGTATGGCCGCGTAATTCAAAGGGGGCGGCTTGTATTTTAATTAAGCGCGCCCCCGCGCCGATCGAACTGCGCATGCGCCGGCCGTAAAAATAGCCCAGTGCGCATGCTCCAGCTCACGACGGAAAACGTCAATGAAGCCGACGCGAGTGTCATTGATGTAAAGTCCTATTCGCGAACGACTTAGTAAAACGACGTAAACGACGGAAAAAGACGACGCTGACCCGACGCCATATTTAACATGGCATACTGCGGACTGACGTAAGGTTACCCCTCATATAGCAGGGGTAACCTTACGCTTACGGAAACGATGTAAACAACGACGAGGCGGCACAAAATCGTTCGGGAATCGGCGTATTTGCATAGTCAAATGAGAAATCAACGTAAACGCCACCTAGCGGCCAGCGTAGAATTACATCTAAGATCTGACGGTGTAAGTGACTTACACCTGTCGGATCTACGCCGTATCTATACGTAAATGATTCTAGGAATCAGACGCATAGATACCCGGGGCCAAAAACAGAGATACGACGGTGTTTCCTGAGATACACCGTCGTATCTCTTTTGAGAATCTGGCTCAAAATATATATATATATATACTTACCTAACCTTACCTAACATGGCTGTTACTAGGCAGATCGTCCTAATCTGCCTCTTCCTCGTCCGCGGTGAGGTTCTGTGTTCTCCTCGCATTGCCTCCTGGGAAATGGAGGCGCGCTGTCTTCTGGGACACACAGGACGGTGTGCCTATTCACAAAGAGCCACCCGATTCGCGCATGCTCAGTAGAAAACGGGCAGCTTCACTGCCTGTTTCCCTTAGTGAGTATGACGGCGCCGGGAACCGGTCTGAGGGACGGATCGGCCTCAGGCTGCCAACAGTACGGGCAACCTGGACAGGTAAGTGTGCTTATTAAAAGTTAGCAGCTACAAACACTTTTATTTTTTTACCGCCGGACCTCCGCTTTAAAGACCGGGCCTATTTTTTTTACACTTGTAGGTAGATTCAGAAAGATTTAGGCCGGCTTATCAGTAGATAAGCCAGCCTAACTCTGAATCTACGCCGGCGTTTGTTTAAGCATATGCTCAAACAGAGATACACTTAAACAAAGCTAAGATAGGACGGCTTGCGCCGTTCTATCTTAGCTTGCAATTTTTTGGATGGCCGCTAGGTGGCGCTTCCATTGCGGCCGGTGTAGATTATGTAAATGAGCTTTTACGCCGATTCCCGAACGTATGCGAGCCCCCCGCAGTCGATTAACGTCGTTTCCGTAAGGCCTTAGGCGGCCTAAAGTTATTCCACCTATGAGGTGGAATAACAATGTTAAAGTATGGCCGCCGTTCCCGCCGCGAGGTTCGAATTTTTTACGTCGTTAGCGTAAGTCGTCCGCGAATCGGGAGTTACGTCGTTTACGTCTGCGTTGAAATCAATAGGCCCGTGCGGCGTACTTAGCCGCAATGCGCACTGGGAAATGTAGGCGCCCGGCGCATGCGCAGTGTAAAAAGAACATCATAAAACGTGAGGTCAAGCCTCATTTCCATACAACACGCCCCCTTCCAAGCAATTTGAATTAGGCGCGCTTACGCCCGCCGTGTTTACACTACGCCGCCCTAAGTAAGGAGGTAAGTGCTTTCTGAATCATGTACTTTCCTCTCTTACTTAAGGCGGCGTAGTGTAAATACGCTAGGCTACGCCGTCCTTAAGTTTAGGCGCCCCTACCTGAATCTACCCACTGGTGTTTACAAGTTACATTTTTTATTTTTTTATTGCTAGAAAAAAACAAAACATTATGTATATTTTTTTCAGACACCGTAGAGAATAAAATGGCGGTCGTTGCAATACTTTATGTCACACCGTATTTGCGCAGCGATCTTGCAAATGCAATTGTTTCGGGGAAAAAAACACTTTTTTAACCACTTAAAGTGAAGTTCCACCCTCAAATAATTTTTTTTACCAAAAATTGAAAAAAAAAAAACTCTTACTTACCAGAAATAACAGTTGCAATGCGGAAGTCTGCAATCTGCCTCTTCATCGCCCGCGACAGGTCTTCTTCCTCCGTCTTACTCGCGGTGTCTTCTGGTGAATGGGGCGTGCTGCCTTCTGGGAACTGTGTGTATCCCAGAGAGCAGCCGGCCCATTCACAAAGCGCTGCGCGCATGCGCAGTAGAAAATGGGCAGTGAAGCCACACGGCTTCACTGCCTGTTTCCCTTACTGAGGATGGCGGTGCCGGGAGCTGCCACGATCAAGGGATCGGCCTCGGGGGGGCTGACATCGCGGGCGCGTAGGACAGGCAAGTGTCCTTATTTAAAGTCAGCAGCTACAGTGTTTGTAGCTGCTGACTTTAAAAAAAAAAAATCACAGGTGGAATCCCTCTTTAAGGACCGAGCCTCTTTCTGAGATTTGATGTTTACAAGTTAAAAACAAACGCAATTGTTTTGAAAAAAATACACAATTTTTAATAAAAAAAAATAAGAAAACAGTAAAGTTAGCCCAATTTATTTTATATTGTTAAAGATAATATTATGCCGAGTAAATTGATACCCAACATGGCACGTTTCAATATTGCGCCAGCTCGTGGAATGGCGACGTCTCCTTGCTCTAACGTTCATGGCGATACCTCACGTGTGGTTTAAACACAATTTATGTATGCGTTCGCTTTTGCGCACGAGCACGGCAGGAGGGGGCACTTTAAAAAAAAAAAAAAAAAAAAAAAAAATGCTAAATAGGTATTTACTCCGATTCAGAAACGTACGTCCCGCCGGCGCATTTTTTTTACGTCGTTTGCGTTAGGCTTTTTCCGGCGTAAAGTTACCCCTGCTATATGAGGGGTATGTGCGGCGTATCCTATGTTAAAGCGGAGGTTCACCCTATTAGGTCACTTTGTTTAATATAATACTCCCCCTGCTGTACCTGACGATTTGGCGGTTCAAAAAAAATATAAAAATCTACATACCCCCTTTGCAGCATCTCGAGCAGGCACATCCGGGTTGTAGGGGTTCGGGAATGGGCGTGTCGGTTAGCTCCGCAAAGGATTTTGGGAGCTAACACGTGTGTCTCTGGACGGTGACGAGACACAGCAGCCAGAGGAGCAATCTCGCGATATTTCGAACGTGACAGTCATTTATATGCTAGGCACAGCGGGGAGTGTCCTTTTCAGGACGCTGCCGGCCGTTGTCCTAGCAACTCTGCAGTGTTGACGGCGCGCCTCGCCGTCACACTGCGCATGCGCGGGATAGAGCGGTGAATGCTGGGACAGCATTCACCGCATCCCGGAAGATACTGCAGGAGGGCTTCAGAGTGCCCTGACTAAAGATGGCAATGTCCATGAGAATATTTTATAACTCATCTTTCGGAGGGATATCGCCATGCCTGCGGCTATGAGGATTAGACTGGTGAGTACTAATTACTTTGTACCACCAGCGTTTCAAAATGCTCTTTAAAAAAAACTGTTTTGCCGCGGAACTCCCGCTTTAAGTATGGCCGTCATTTCAGTGTCGAATTTTGAAAAGTTTACGTCGTTTGCGTAAGTCGTTCGCGAATAGGGCTGGACGTAATTTACGTTCACGTCAAAAGCAATGACGTTTTGCGGCGGATTTTCGAGCATGCGCACTGGGATTTTTTCATGAACGGCGCATGCACCGTTCACAAAAAACGTCAAATACGCGGCGTCAAATTTAAATAAAACACGCCCCCAACATCCCCATTTGAATTAGGCGGGCTTACGCCGGCCCACATACGTTACGCCGCCTTAACTTAGGGCGCAAGTTCTTTCTGAATACGGAACTTGCGCCCAAAGTTACAGTGGTGTAACGTATCTAAGATACGTTACGCCGGGCGGACAGATACACCATTGTATCTGAATCTGGCCCTCAATGTTTAAAATTCTATTCTGCTCTCCTTTGAATCATTTTTAGGCTGCATTCACATCTATGCGACAGCGGCGTACGGCGTACACGGCGTATTTTGCCGCGAGTGTGTATCTTTTTTTTTCAGATTCTTCCCATTGCTGTCAATGGGCGAACGCCAATGTCGCCTGAAAAAAAGGGTCCGGGACTTTTTTTCTGGCGACAGGCGTTCGGCGTCTATGAGATGTGAACCATCTCCATAGACGGCAATGTGAATTCTCCCCTCTAGCGGCAGAAGCGTCCGGCGTCGGGCGTTTTGTCGCATAGATGTGAATGGAGCCTTAGAATTCC